>NW_026555342.1:30188636-30405776 GCF_029017545.1 Prosopis cineraria
AAATATGTCCATCATCAGTCTTCAATCTGAACAAAACAAATTTAGTGTGAATGGTCTAATTTAAAATTAAATTTTTTATAATTTTTATAAAAATTACTTCACAATAATTACTAATTACTTTACAACATAAAGTATCATAACTAATTCAATATTGTAAAAACTTAGGTGAAACCTTAATTTCTTACAAATGTCAATTATATCCTCATTATATATATCAATATATAACGTATTAATAATTATAAGATAGCTTTTTAACTAAATTTTATTTAAAAAAAATTTAATATCATCAAAAAGTACAAATTCTTTTCCATACATGTTCTTATTTAATATATGATAACTTAATCATAAGTAAATATAAAAATCTTATTACTTGTAATTTTAAAAATCTTATGAACTTAATCAAGACATTTTTTTAAAATATTTCATTAATTCTCTTTACAAAATAGCAAAATGCCTATATTTTTAAACATGAAAAGAATTAAAATACCTCATAATTTTCATTAATGACTCCTTATTTCTTTTGTTCCACTTTTTCTGTGAAAAATGGATAGTACAAATTGAAACTGCTTACATTTTTATACTCAGATAGCTCAACGTTTAGAGAATTAAAGTATGGTTCTGTAAAATTCTGAATCAAACACATAAACAGTATATAATCCACATTATCAATATCGATAATTAAATTAAATATAATACACACACACATGATAAGTTGCATTATTTAAAGTTAATGAATAATGTGTTTCACATCAATTCTGCACAACCCACACAAAATGTGTTTAGTTAAGTTTAATTCAAACGAATTACGGTAATATTAAGACTAAAATAAAACAATAGTGTTTTAAAAAAAATTGACCATAATAGCTGACAAGCTTAACAAAAGAAGAAGAAATTAAGAATAAGATTATGCAATATGAATATGATTAAACCAAGCTGGCACTATTCCTTTGAAAAAACTAGAGTAAGGTTACATACAGCCGCCTATGACCACGCCTGCAGTAACTCAATGAGTAATTATATTCAAGTCTGTAAATCTTTAGTGTAGTGTTGAGGGCTTTCTGTTTCTGGAAATCTTTAATGGCTATTTTGAATTTTGAGGGCACGTTTATTTTCTTGCTTACCATTTTTTGGGTGTGACAACTGAACACGCAACGTGCACTGCTCTGCTCTGTTTAGAATTTCTTGCATCTTTATGTCTGTAGACTGTGTTCTTTCTCCCCCCTCCAAGAAGAGTAATTTCATCATACTTTCACTTAAGCATGAAAGGACGAGCAGGTGGGGTCCCCATATGTCTCTTTTCATAAATAAGCATTCATTATTCTTCTCTTTCATTTTCATGGAACCAGTGTACCTGGAAGGAAAAGCAAAAACAAGGGAGGAAATTTCTGTTATCATTTTTTTTATTTTTAAAAACTGTTTCATAATATAGTTTTTAAAATTATTTTAAAAAAATTAATAAGATATTTGAGTTATATCAATTAAAAAATAAGTTTTAGAAGTTAAAAATAGACAGATAGTGATGCTTATAGGTAGATACTCCTCTAATTCTATTTATAAATCACTTCCAACATGTTTCACCAACCAATACTAAGGAAAACATTAAAACTCATTATTCGATCTCAAATTTAATAAATTTTTAATTTACTCTTATTAAATATATATGCTTCAATTATACATTCTCTCCCTCTACAATATTTGATGGAGGGTAAAAGAGAAATTTGTGATAAAAATTTAATAGCGTGACTTATAAATATGATCAAAAAAATTCTTCTCCCTCTGCCTTATAAATAGGATCAGAGGGAGTAATGGTGATGATTAATAATAGAAAGGGCTTTTTGCACATATGGCCATATTATAAGAAACTAAGTTAAAAAATAGCCTATCATTTCTTAAATTTCAAAAATGACCTTTTTAATATTTAGATTATGATTAATTTACAAAACTAGCCTTTTTAATATATGCTTTTTTGAAATACTAAGAGATTCAAATGCAAGAAATCTTTGAAACATGAGAGACAAATGCAAAAGATAAGACAGACTCGATGCGAGAGAGATAAATGTGAGAATAGCAGAGCAGTGTGAATGAGCCACAGCCATGACGATGAGAGACAACGCGAGGTGAGATACATCAATGGTACTCTACGGAATGGAGCATGCCACTGAGAAATGGAGCTACAGATTCATGATTTTTTATTTTAATTATTAGGCATTTGATTCTCTGCGTTAAGCTAAGAGTCCAAAATTTTTTTTGGACTATGTTTGATCTTTTTTGGGCCAAATAATTATGGGTGCTTTTCGTATTACTAATTTGTGATACTACATCATTGATATACAACTATATATATCAATTATAAATAAATTTATGTCTGATTGTCTGATTATATTAATTTACGATAGCATATCAATGATATACTATTATATATCACTGATATATAAGTCATATCAATAAAAACTTACCAATTTATTTATCATTGATATACAGCCATATATCAATGATATAGTATCACAAATCAATAATGGAGTTTTCCTCTTCAATTTCTAATATTCTCTTCATAATATCTAGGAAAATAGAGATTGGAGAGAAAGGAAAAGCTCTGCGATGAAGATGATAATCCTGAAAAATCAGAACAAAAATTCTAATGAATAATATAACGAGAGATGAATATTAAATTTAGGAAATTATCAAAAAATATGATGAAGAGAATATTCAAAGATGATAAATCATAGAGGGAGCCCATACAATATGATTTTTTATAATAAAAATAAAAGATCCAATCAATTAAAAATTAGTTAAATTATATATATTCTATTTAATAATAAATTTATTTGAGGATAAAAAACACATCTAATTGATTTTATAGATGGGCCATATTCTAAAATATTCAAAAATATCAGCCATATATTATGAGAGTTATATTTTTTAGCCATTAAGCTAATATTCTTATAAAAATTGGTCAAAGTGACTATAATTTCAATAATTAAATTTAATGTATTTTGAAAATAAGAAAAATAAAACAAAAAAACAACTCGAAGTAGTTGTTTCTGGTTTTTTTTGTTTTTAAAAAAAATAAAAAATAAAAATTTTGAAAATAATTAATGAAAAATACTTATTCAAATAAATTTTTAAAAATTTTTTTAAAAATAAAATATAGTTTTTTAAAACAGAAAACAAATAAGTTCAAAAATTGGAAGAGCATTCATTATTTTAATCATGACCACATCTTTTATTGTGGATTAGTTATGGTATGTTTAATTTTCATTGATCACGACAGTAGGCTTTACCTTTACCTTGGCTTTTACTATTTCCCCGATTAGTCATCGTGTAATTGTTATACAAAACTAAACTATCATCTCGTGCAATTTTTTTTGGGGGAGGGTTAGATCAATATATAATCCACAATCTTATAGAGTGAATGTGATTGGCACAAATTTTTTTCTCTCTCATGGGTCAACATACTTTGATGTAATATTAATTATCCCTTCTATGGTCAATTTATTTTTGCATAATCAATTTAATTTTAGTCTAAATTAATATTACTACTTCAATTGATTGATGTGATTGAATATTTTTTAATTGATTGATAGAATTTAATTTATTTTTTTATTTATTTTAATTAATTTTTAACTTTCACGAGAATCAATTTAGATGTGATTAAATATTTTTTTAATTGATAGACAAACTTTAGTTTTATTTTTTCATTTATTTTAATTAATTTTTATCTTTTCATGGGACGATCAATTTAATTTTAGTCTAGTATTAAATTACTATGTGATTGAATATATTTTTTGATTGGTTGATAGAATTTAATTTATTTTTCTCTTATTTTATTGATTTTATCTTTCATGAGACAGGAGCATTAAATCTATTTCAAATTTTTTAAGTCATATATAATTAGAGCATTAACTATACTGTTTTCATGTTCTCAAGTCCTGCTAGAGAGTTTTTGTTCCTAATATAGAATATCTTTGCATCTCTTGGTCTTATATGTCCTAATTGGATGATTGATCATCCATTCTCGTAAATGAGTTTGTTGCCGATGGTGGAGAACTAGGCAGCCAGAGTGGAGGTTTGTGCCTCTTTCCGACCAATGTCAGGGAGAGGATGTCCGGTTTCATCCACATACTACTTGAAGAATTCAAAAGGCTTGACTTTGCCATGCTTGAATATAATGACAGCCCTTGGCATGAGTTCCCTTTTACTAGGTCCATTGCCATGGTGTCCTCTGTAGGAACATTAATGGTGGATTCATTTGTGATAGGGCATTATAAAAGAAGGCATTTTAATTCAAAACATGTTTCCACCTATAAAAGAAGTTGTGATGTCACACGCATGTCGATCATATTCATGTGCACACTCATGCGATGCGTGATCATGCTCATAGATCGATAGAGAAATTTTAAAAAATTTAGCCATCTCAAATATATCAATATCAAGAGTATCAATGATATTTTGTTTTAAATTTCTTAATTTCAACAACCCATGCAATGTACAAAAAATTATTTAGTTCTTAAATAAACAATAAAAATATAAAAACAACACCGAAGTATGGATGATGGGTTCTAGAGTTATTGAAGTTAGGAGTGAAAGCAAAGGCGTGTGTTGGTTAAAGGATGATTAAGAACTGTGAGAGAATTAATTATTTACTTCTTTTCAATCTTTTCCTTTTCGTTTGCCCCGCCAAGAGCATTAATTAAACTGATCATGATCATGACCGATCTAAAATAATTTTTTTAAGTAAAAAATGAAAAAAATTATGAATCTTTAATCTAAATCAGTTAGGCAATCAGTTTAAAAATATACTTATTCTAAACCAATTGTATAACTGGGTTGAATATACTTAACAAATTTAAATTGGTTTTAATCTAAACTAGTTACAAAATTAGTTTAAATGATTAATTTCCAACTGATTTATATAAGGTTTTTAACATTAGTGTATTTTAACATCTCTTTTTGATATAGTTGAAGATTTATTTGCTTTTCTCCAAATTAGTAATCTTTGGATCTTCTCACATTGTCTCGTCACTCATAGAAACTTCAGGACAAAAATAAAAGGGCGAATTTCAACTAAGAACTAGGAAAGCAACTTAATTATTAGTGAATCCAAAAAAAGTTTGAAATTTCAATTTAATCCAAGAAAACTGAAATAAAAATATTTTAACAATGAAAAGATTAAAGTAACCTTCACTTGTTATGCAGAATTATTAGTTATTAATTTTTTTACTTTGCTTGTTAATTTACCTGTGAGTTGTAAATTACATTCATTTGTTAGACAAGCATCATTATCAATTGTTAATTTGCTAACTTTCCTTGTTAATTTACTAATATCAGTCAAAATTATAATGCCCAACAATAATTTATGATTGATGTTTGATAAATTAATAAGTAAAATTAACAATTTAATAATTAATATTATTGATGTTTGTGATTTAACAACTGATGTCAACTAATATTAGTAATTAATAATTGAAGTAAGAAGTTAATAAATAATAATTTTGCACAACAAGTGAAGGTTGGTCTTTTTATCGTTAAAATTATTTTCACTTGAATCCCTTGAATTGAATTCAAAATTTCATTTTTTTTTAAACCATGAGTAATTAAGTCATGTCCATAGTCTTTAATTGAAATTCTCCCAAATAGAAACACTTCTCACCTTTCCCAATTTTTCTTTTCCTAGTTGCATAGGCAAAAGACTGATTAGGATAGTATTTCTTAAGGAATATATAAAATAAACGCATGTTTCAGGAAGTTGCTTAGAAAAATTAAAATATGTATATTAATAGGAATAAATTTGAGAATTTAATTATCAGAGTTTTAGACAAGGTTAATGCATTGTTTTAAAAATTCTCTTCGATTGTCTTAAACATGTTGAAAATTACTTATAGGGAACATATATCTACAAGATAAGTCTCTCCAGTTTCACTTAATTTTGAATTAGGTCTTATAATTTATTTTGTTTCAATCATGCCCTTATAATTTGATCTATTTATATGTTAACCTGTAAATGTTAAAATTAATAATGAACTATTAAATTTCACAAAACAAAAATACTCTTAGAAAATTTAATTTAATACTTTTAGCCAAAATTGAATAAAAAAATTTGAACTAGCACATTATTTATATTTTATTATTTTTTATAAATATTCAATATGTAATTAATTCAAAATTCATATAATCATTTAATAAAAATATAAAGTTCTTAATGTTTTTAAGGAAGAAATTGAAGGACTTTAACTTTTAGGGATTAAGAAATTTAAGCTATCAAACTATGAAGGCTCAATCAAAATAAAATAAATGTAGGGATCTAATCCAAATTGAGTGAACCTCTATGGAGCTGTAGATCATATATTTTCCTTGCTTATAAATATGCTTAGTGGAGTACTCTTTTCTATCCCTATTATGAGATACCTCCAAATATCTCACCAAAATGAATGAGAGGTAGTTAAGTAATTAACTCTATCTAAAAATATAATAAATTTCACATTTTACCTTATTTAAAAGGAAAATTTTCAAATTTGTATTACATTATGCACTGTCATAATTAATAAATTTAAATAGGGATAATATTGATAAAAATAAATTAATACCACATAGTGTACTTTATGCATGGGATAAAACACCCTTCGAGAAAATGTCCTAAAATAAGTGCATAAGGGAAATATAATGGGAAAATGATAGTTAGTTCCCAACACAATTTTTTTAAAAAAATCAGTTGTCAATATCAATTCAAAAAGTTTCAAATTTAAATCAACTGATATTTAAATTCTTAATATAACAATTATTTTGCAATTTGAATTTATATTTATAATTATTTAAATTGATATTTGTAATTCATTTTATAAAAAATTTATTGTAAACTTAATTATCATTAATTTATTGTTATGGGATTTTATTGTTATTCTTCCAAGTAAAATGCTAATGCTGTTTTGCATTGCAAGCAACTTCGGAAATAAGTTGGCCAAAGGAGGGAATAAGCTTCAACAACAAGGCTTGGCTTGCTATCTAAAGTTGACTGTGGGGTCAAAAAAAAAATTTGGGTAAAAGGGAAACATTATATTCATTGACGGCAAATTGGTAATTGCGTAGAAAATTACAGCACGAGACAAAAGTGTAGAAAGAAAAAACAAAAGTAAAAGAAAGGAAACCAAAGCGTAACCTATGTTATATTTTTAAACACTTCTCATTCCTTTGCTTACCCCTGCTAATAATCCATATCCCAAATGTAACATAGGATTTATATATAATAAAATATTCATAAATGACAATAGTACAAGTCCTTTCAGATTTCGCGTAAATATAATTTCAGACATGACTATCTTACAATTTTTTTTTTCAGCAACTTTTATCACCACTGATTATATACATACATTTAGCAATGACTACTATTATCACCATAGATAAAATTAGTGATAGAAGCTCTCACAATAATTTTTTGTCGCTATATACATGTAGCAGTGAAACAGGTTTATTTGACATGAATAAACTCAAACTAAAAAAATTATACTCTCAAACTCAAATATAAAATTTTTCAAATTTATTCGAGTTAGTTTGAATTACTAACTATATTAGAACCTCGTTTTTTTGTACAAGCTCTATTAGAACCTTTGATTTCTTCACCTAAATAATTAATAATTTTGTGAAATCAAATCATCATAAAAATGGTAATTAAAATTTATTTTTGGTGCATTGGAGTAATAAACAGCTATCCACCAAGCATAAACTGGTCAGCACAAGTCAAAAAGTTTAACAATTTGTAGGAGGAATGAGAATAAAGTCCAAAATTAAAACTTATGACAATAAGTTCTGAACAACTTTTTTTTAAAAAAATAAGTTACACATATTGATCCAAACAGTTATATACAGGAATTTCAACTACAAATTAAAAGTTATATTTAAAATTTTAATGTCTTATTTACAGTTAGAATACTTGAATTCATGACTATTTGAATTAATATTTATAATTAATTTTTTAAAAAGTTTTATCAAGGATCTAACTGTCATAAGTTCATTGTTTTGGGACTTTAATATCTTTCTCCCTAATCTGTACATGTTGTGTCATATACCTATGGTTACGTGTGTAGACTTTCATACAACAATCAGGAAAAGGTTAGCTAATCATTTTGATGAGCCAAAAAACTTAAGAAACAATTAAGAAATTAGGATTTCAAGAATTAAATTATTATTAAATAAATATTAATCAATTAATATACTTATATGTAAGGAGAAATACATATGATCATATGAGTATATGGGAAATTAAAGGTGGCCGTTGAAGTCTAAGGCAAGGAAGTAAGCAAAACCGGAAAGAAGATCATGCAAGAGTTCAATAAAGTTGATAGAAAAATTCCATTTGTGTTGCTCCAACATTTTATTTAAAACCAGAGATGACTGTTACTTGTCTCGGTATAAACCAATGTATGATAAAAAGCAAAGGCAAGGCAGGTCGATGTCCAAATCAATGAATCTAATTGCCCGCTAGGCTTTGTTCCTATTTTTTTAAAAAAAATTATTTTATAATATAGTTTCTAAAATTATTTTTCCAAACAAAAAAAAAAAATAAAAAACCATTTAATAATATTAATTTAAAAAATTTAAAATAAAAAATAGATGAATAATGATGGTTATAGGAAATTAATGGTGGTGATTTGTCATAAAAATTGGCTAGGGTAACTGTAATTTTTAATAGTCAAATGTAATATATTTTAAAAATAAAAAAAAATAAAATGAAAGTAGCAGCATGAAATTGTTTCTCTGTTTTTTTTTTAAAATAAAAAACATTTTTGAAAATAATTAAATCAAAAACAATTATCCAAGCATGCTTTGAAATTTTTCTCTTCTCAAAAGTAAAAAATAATTTTTTTCAAAAATAGGACTTAAATTGTTTATTTATTAAAAAATAGAAAAAGTTTAAAATAATTAAATAAAAAACAATTATCCAAGCTTGCTTTTAAAATTTTCTATTTTCAAAAGTAAAAAAATAATTTTTTAAAGACAAAAAAATAGGGCTTAAATTGTTTATTTCTTTGTTGCTTTTGTTGTTTTTTTTATATTAATATATTGGAATATTCTAGCATATGCATGGCACAGAGTTCTTGTCTGTTTTATACCATAGAATTCTTATATAATTAAGAAAATATAATCTTTAATCTTTATAGTTTTATTAAATTTTATTTTAATCTATATAGTTTTTTTTTCAATATTTTCAATTTTTATAAAGACTAAAACTACTAAAAAATAAAAACTATAGAGATTTAAAAAATAAAAGTCATCCAATTTTTTTAAATTATAGGGATTAAAAACACTATAAAAATTATAGGAATTAAAAATAAAATTTAATAAAACTATAAGGATAAAAAATTATGTTCCTTGTATAATTTGATGTTTAACAAGACTTGAGAGAGATAATATTAAAAACTCATCAAAATGCAAGTCAATTCATATACTTTTATTTTTTTTAATTCAATGCTTAGTTTTCACGTTAGCAGGGTAAAAAGAAAATGTGTGTTGTAGTATTATATTACTTGAAAAATTTTAGTTTTTCATAATAAAAAGAAATCAGATCCCGAAAGATTAAAAAATTCTTACAATTAAGTGTTTGACCTAATTTAAATAAGTTTGAAAGCTTAAAGTGTTGGAATTGGATTTGATTATAAATATTTTTTAATATTCTTAAAAATAATTATTAAACTATTTTTTTATTTTTCTTTTTACCTTTATTTTGTAAACTTTTCTTCTATCATAAAAAAATAATAATTGCGACCACCAAAAAAAATGCATAGCAACCATTGACTGGAATACCAAGATCGATTATCATTTAATGTGCTCTCTTCCCCTACCTTCTACTCTACTGCGACCACAAGTAGCCTTTTCAACCCACTTCATATGTCCCTCCATGTATCCTCTCACTCTCCTCGCTTTCTCTCCATCACACTCTCACCGGAATCTCAATCTCTGGCCAACTCTCCTTCTCCTTATCCTCTCACCTTCACTGTCTTCTCCTTCAATCTTCAAACTACATCTGCTATTACTTCATCTTCCATCTTCAGCTTCTCCGAGTTCCAACTTCAGCTCCGTCTTCTAGATCGCTGTCATTCTCCAACTTCACCATCCTGCTTGTGCCCTCGGCTGCTTGTACTCATCGTTATGCTCTAGTTCGTCCCCTTATTTCCAGTTTATTACTATTTTCCTTAGTTCCGGCGAGTAGGTGTTGTTGTGTCTGTGTGTGGGGAGGCCAGTTCTCCTACCTTCACTCCCACTACCTTGGGCCGCTCACTTCTTATCTCACGATCAGTCTGAAGCTGCTGATCAGTCTCCCAATTTTCTTGATTGCTTTTGCTCTTTCAATTTTTATTTATTCTTCTTCTTCCCTCCTTCCTTCATTTCTTGTTTCTCTTTAATTTCCCTCTTTTTCTCATTTTGTACTGAGTGTTGTTATGCAATATGAGTTGCTGAAAATCATTTCAAGGCCAACATGATGAGTCTCTCCCTCACCTTGGTGGTGGTGACTTCGAAAAGTTTTACAGCCTTCCTTCTAATCCAAGAATTGGTAATTCACTATTTTCTCTTGCCCTGATTCCTTCTCACCATTTAAATATTTCTTATTTTCACAACACACCAAAATAAAATAAAAAACTACGTATATATTCATTTCATTTAAATCAATGGTAAGTCTCCATATTCTTATCTTCAAGTTATTCAGTTTTGTATGTCTTAGTGCCCGTTTGGATAAGGAGAAAACGCGCGTTTTGACCTAAAATCGATTTTTTCTGTCAATCTATCCAAACAGTCGAAAATGATCAAAAATCGATTATGGGCCAAAACGCGCGTTTTTTTCCGAAGCTCCCTTCGTTCGCTACCAAAAGTTTGTCAAAATGTGGGGAAAATTACGAAAACAAGCCCAGGAAAAAATTACAAAAAAAGCACATAATTTAATAAAAATAAAATAAACTCTCTTCTTTTTCTTTTTTTTCCTTAATAAAATTTAAACTTTATATATTTAAAAAATTAATATTTAATATTTAAAAATTAAATTATATAGTTAAAAATTAATTTTGATTAAATTATTCAAATATCTTCAATTCTGTTAAAATCAATTTTAAAAAAACAGTATCCAAACAGATTACGTTATAACATAATCAATTATGATTAAAATCTACCACTTAATTAATTATTTTTATAATCTATTATACCCAACTGAAATCCAAACAGACCTTTAAATTTTTTATTCATTTATCCTAAAAGCAATTATATCTTAATTTAAATGACTAAAATTGTTTCTGACAGAGCTTTTGCCTTGCGATTTATTCGTCTTTTGTGACAAAAAAGATATTCTTGGTTTGGCAATGGGTGAAATCGAAAAGACTGAAGCTAGCAAGAATGTCCTCTCACATGTACCATCAAAATTATGTGAAGACAATATTGTTCAGCTTCAAATGCCTCCTAGTCATCTCAAATAATTTTGGGATGGAGATCCGGTATGTATTAGTAATTGTCTTTTTATACAAATAAATAGCACTATTTTTTGTGATTTTAGACACCTCACCAAACTTCTAGAGATATCTGGCGCATCAAACATTGAACAAATGATTCATATTGCATGAATATTATTTAGCTTTATCATCTTCAAATAGTTTCAGGACTTTAGGACTTTTTTTTAACTTATTTTCCTTATAAAATCTCATTTTTTTTTTGTGTGACAGAGAATTAAGTTTGAGATGAAATTATTAAATTATTTAATTAATATATGCAAGCTTCATAGTTCAACTTCTTGATAAATTTTAAATGTCTAATAGTCATATCCAGGCAGTGTAATAACCCAGAACTTTTCAAAAAGGAATGTTAAGTAAAAATTTATTACTTTTGGGAACACGCCTACCGAGGGCAGTTGGTGCTCTAGTGGAGCCTCTTGCTAGCTTCATGATTATTGGGTCCCAGGTTCGAACTCTTAGTGCCAGAAGATAATTTTTTCCGTTTGCTATTAATCTGACAAAATTACGAATAAGCCCTTGTAACCATTTGTTGCCTCTGATTTAACCTTTCGATCGGACATTTAGCTGAGGGAGGAAGTGGAGATTTTGTCCAGAAGCTTCGCCTGTCCTTCTCCGATCCATGGTCTCTCTTCGCCATTTGGACTTGCGGCCGTTGCCGGAGTAGAGGTGCGCCATAGATTTCTGTCAAATGCGTACTCCTCCTCCTCCTTTCTTCGATCCTGTTCTGGGTTGCAGGGAGGGCTAGAGATCGAACTTCTCTGCGTCTTCTCCAACATTTATTCATTGTTCCGTCCCCGCCCGGTGAGTGTTTGGATGTGTTCTGCCGCTGCTCAGTTTCTAATCATCTGAACTAAGACCCATTTATTCTCCCCTGTTTTGTGTCTTCGTCGTGCTTGTGTGGCTGGTTGAAAGCCTCGATCGTTTTTTTTTTTTTCCTGAACGGCGTTGGTTTGTGTGTGTGAGTGAACTCTGAGTTTTGGCCACTTCCTCAACGTCGATTTATCCTTCTTCTTGGTTCAGCATCATTTTCTCTGCTGGAGTGCATAGGATCTTCCCATTCTTCCTTCTGTTGCAGCGCCGCAGATCTCTTTTCCTTCTTCTTTGCTCACGTCGTTATTGGTTCAGGTGAGGAAAGCCGAACGTGTTTTTTTTTTTTTTTCTGTTGTTCTGTGCGCGCGCGCGCTGTAATGGTTGAGGCTGTGGAATTTCTTTGATTTGCTGTTACGTTCGTTGTACAGAGGAAGAGGGGTTTAGGCAAGCTGAATTTTTTTGCCAGATTTTTAGATGTAGGTGTAGTGTGGATTTGAATTTTATTTGAAATTGTTTTAATTTAGTTGAAAGAATGAAATTTAGCAAGACTAGTTAATCTAAAGGTTGATATTGAAAAATTTTAAAAAGAATATTAAAGAAAAAGAAGCATGGTATTTGTTAGAATTTAAATGTAGTGAGATGTTTAATAAAATGCTTAAAAAAATTGGAATTAAAAATAGTGAGTTTGAAGAGAATATTTTTATTAATAATTTAAGTATTAAATTTTTATTTATATATTGATTTTTGAAATATTTATTGGATGTTGTGGCAATGTTAAAGAAGATTGTTGGAGTCGTGGAAAGCTAAATAAAATTTTATTGTATATTATAAAGAGATTGGAAGAGACATGAACTTGCTATTGTGGTTGAGCAATGATGCCTTCAAAGTATTTGATAAGAATTATTTGAAATTTCATTAATTTTATAGGGACATATTTGGTTTAGGGGTTAACTATCTATAAATTTAACTTGAGTTTTGATGAAGAGTTTTGATTGTGAAGCTACTGTGAGATAAATTGAATTTTGAGAAATTGCATGGGTGATTATTATAAATAATATATTGTTTTAAGATTTAATTTTGATAAGTACTTAAGGTGTTCGATAAAATGAGTGATAGAAAAACTTTAAAATTTAATTTTAGCAGGATTAAAGGTGGTATATAATTTAGTTACATGTATACTTGAGAAGAGTTGAATAGAAAGAAAGTGTTACATAGAAGGAGATATATTAAGTTTAGTGGTAGAGATTGGAGAAATTAAGACATAAATTATGTTTAGTTGAAAACTTAATGATCATCGTGTTGTGAATATTGTTAAAATATTCCTTAAATAAATTATACAATATTTTTATGAAATATAATTAATTGAATAAAAGTATAATATTTTAACATATATTTTTCTTAAAAGTATTGTATATTTATTTTAAGATTAATTATAATTAAAATAAAAATCATATAATTATACAATTACGGTGTCTAGTCCGCTTACGAACCAGACTTCATAATGATAATTCTTGAAATATGAAATCTGGTCCTTCTAAGTGCTAGAGGCCATTTTTATTTTTTAAAATCAGAAATAATGTTAAAACATGTAAAAAATACAATATTTTCTATAAAAAAAATTCAATCAAAAATAAATATTATTAATAATTTTTTTATTAAATTTAATCGAATATTGATTAAATTTATTTGATGAAATATTTTTTATAATTTAGATAAATATCTTTATTTAAAATTATATTTTAAATTAATATGTATTATGTTGTGTGATTCCCTCTCTCTTCTGCAGCCTTTCTCTGCTGTTGTTGACTGTTGTGTTAACTTGTTGTGACTTGTGACAGTATTTAAAAAACAAAAGAAGCGGACATTGTGGAGTTTGGTCAAGAGAGTCAATAAACTTCATAAATATGTCTGAACAATTATGTGTACGGTCTTTTTGATGCCAGATGCCATATATCCCCTCAGCTCGTCATTTCAGCATTCTAGTTCTCTTTCTAGCATTCTTCCTCATATAGTTCTCTTTCTTTTGTTTTTCAGCATTCTCCCTTGCACATTCTCTTACTCTTGAATCTTTCGCTGCTTCCCGCTCTCGCAAGCTCACAGCTCATCACTTCTAGGCATTCTCTCTCACTGGCTCACGGGGTTCTCTTCCTCTCCACTTGCTATCTTTCTCCCAGAGCAGCATGCTTTCTTTCTCACAGCGTTCACAGCTCACTTCCGCTCGAGCTTACAGCTCACAATTCACTTCTCCTTCTCATCTAGCTCAGGTTTCGTTTCCTCTTCACCTCACTTCACTTGAGCTCATTTACAGCTCCTCTTCAAATAGTAAGTCCTCATTCCTTCTCATTTAGTGCATTGAAAGAAAAAAAAAGAGTAAGAACATTTAGCTCATATATAGACATGATTGTATGCACACCCCTACTTTGTTAGTTTTAAATTCCTGGCGTGGTGGACCTTTTAGATTTGCATAGTAAAAAAGCTTAACCTTGATTGTCATTGAAACCACCAATCTCTTAAATTAAGAGAAAAAATACTTTGTAGTAGACCTTGTGGTGGCAAAAATTATTTAAATTTCAAAAATAAATGATTTCAAACCCATTTATCATTAAAATTATTGTGAATGGATAATTTATTTTTTGCATATTGGTGGAGTGCTAGTAGAGAGGCTTAAGGCCATTAGGAATTGTATGCAACTTTTAATTATGAATAAATATGGTCAAATAGAAGGTTAATTTTTGAGGAATCTCTCTTTATAAATTGTTATGCTGCTAGTTTTTCTTTAAGTTACAAAAAGATGTATTGACTATTGTATTGATATTGAAATTATGAAATTATGGATCATAGTTGAACAAATTCTTTGCAAATGAGTGATGAATATGAAAGTGGGGTGGACTAGTTTTTAAATTTTGCAAAGAATAATGTTCTTAATAATAATGGGTTGTTTTATTGTTTTTGTGTTAGTGTTTAACTGGGTTACAATTAAGTGTTGTGGAGATAAAAGATCACTTGATTTGTTAGGGGGTACAGAGAGCAATTGGTATTAGAGCATATTTTTTACCACCACCATCATCTAGCTAAGGATCCAAAGATATTCCAAAAGAACAAGTGCAGAGGATAGAAGAAGATATAAATAATTGCAGACGAGAAAGTAAGTTAGAAGTAATGTAATTACAATAGTCTTTCTAAGAGAAGATGATAGAAATGCAATAGATGATGAAGACTTTTAATTTAATATAGATGTAGTTTCTTGTGCAACAACCTCCTATATTGGCACCCTTTGAAGGTAGTAATCCTTCATAGCAAGGAATGTCATGTAGACTATATTTGGAGGATCTTAAGAGATGTATAATTGCATATGGAATTGTATATCACAATGCGATAATAATTCATCAACTAAAGATACAAAATAACTAGATAAAGGTAGTTGTTGAAGATGTTGATAGTAATGTTTTGGTGCTGTTCCCCATAATGAAGTTAATACTGTTAGAGAAGCCCAATATTGTTTCATTCTTTAGGTGAGAAGTCTAGTCCAACAGGTTACTATTGAAGTATGAAAAGTCTTATAATTTTCTATATTTTTTAATTGACATGGTAAATATTTTTAATTATTTATTATAATTTATTAGGACATTATATAATCAAAGAAATCTTTAGGTTCAAATTTCTCATAGGCCAATTGTCTAATTATCCAACCAAAGGAAGAAGAAGCCTTGAAATAATTAAGTTATGTGACAATCAACATAAAAGAGTTGCATGAATGAGATTTGAGTTTATAAATTATCAAGCAAGATTTTAAATTAAGAATAAGCAAGAAGGATGTTTTGGATCTCATTGTTTTTGAATGGTTGGACTTATCAATAATTTAATTTTTTATGGTATAGGTGTTTAATTTTTTTAATTCAATACTTATGATTTTTATTTTGTTATTAACATATTTGTTTTTATCAAAGGCACCTGCATAACTTATGCAAAACCTACAACAACAATCAATATCATGGATTCTTGAGCCCATATTTTATTTAAACCAATATGTGCATGATGGCTAAGAGAATATCTTATATTGAAATGATAATTATACAAGAAGACAAGTCATGTTGGTTTGCACCTTTTGTTAAAGGGTGTTGGATAAGGGGCCTAAGGCGCTGTAGGCCCATATCAAGATTAGACCTATTTTTCCTTATTTAAATAAGATCTATTATTTGTTATTAATATATGATTTTATCTCTTGTCAGCATTTGATTTGATTTACCAAGAGTATAGGAGATATTAGTGATCTGTGCAGATTCTCTTCCTCTCATCTCTTCTAATATATGTAAACACTTCTTATGAATAAAATATCAGTGATGTTCTACCCTCATTATAACAAAGGGTATTTAATTTATAGTTCACCTATCATTTTATAAAAAATTTACTTAATGATGTGATATTAATATAAAATCATATATTATAAAAATTATTAGATGCTTCTTGTTATCTGCCTACAAGAAAAGACTATATATTAGTTTTGTTCTTTAAGAAAGGAAGTTAGTAGAGAAATAAAAGAAGTAATTAAATGTAAATTTTACTTTTGGATAACTCTTTTTTGTAATATTATAAGCATATATTATTTTTTTTCCCATAAATATTTGATAAATAGGGACTTGAATATGTATTTTAAGTTAGGAGGGGGAAAGAAAGGCAAAAATTTTTTTGACTAGATTTAGGTGTGTTTAATAGTGAGTATTTCAAATTTATTCACTTATTAAAATAATTATATTATTAGTTATATTAATTTGATTGTTCTCATTTTGTGAATATTCAGTATTCAAGACAACTCGAAATCAAAGAGTGTGGCTACTATGTAAGGATATACATGTTAGTAATAATCACAAGTGGTATAATGAAATCATTTCATAAAGTAATAATACTTTATCAATTATATTTTTGTTAAAGATGTAGAATTTTACTTGAATTATTTTCTTATATATACTTTTCTTTTTTAATTTATTGCACTTCAATACTTTTGAGGAATATTTTAAATAAGAGCTAAGAATGTTCATACTGTTTGGTCATATAAAAGGCTATATACCTATACAAATCTATCAAATTTTGACAAAGCTTGTGACTAAACATTACGAACATGTCTTAACTCTTGTTTAGAATATTGCTTGAAAGTATTGAAGTGCTATCAAAAAAGAAAAGTATATGTAAAAATAATAATTAATTAAGTAAAATTTTATATCTTTAACAAAACATGATTGATGAAGTATTATTACCTTATGAAATGATTTCACAATGCCACTTGTGATAATTTCTAACATATATATCATTACATAATAGCCACACTCTTTGCTTTTAGGTTATCTTAGACACTGAATATCTATAAAATGAAAACAATTAAATTTATATAACTAATAATATAATTATTTTGATGAGTGAATAAATTTAAAATACTTACAATTAAATGCACCCAAACCTAATCAAAATCTTTTTTGCCTTTCTTCACTCCTCCTAACTTAAAGTACATCTTCTATAGATCTATTTATCAAATATTTGTGAGAAAAAATAGCATTCAAAAAGTAAAACTTATGATTCAATTACTTTTTATATATCTCTACTAACTTCCTTTCATAAAGAATAAAAATCAATATATAGTCTTTTCTGATAGGCAAAGAACAAGAAGCATCCAGTGATTTCTATAATATGAGTTTATGTTAATATCACATCATTAAGTAAATTTTTTTATAAAATGATAGGGGAATTAGAAATTAAATACCCTTTAACAAAATGTGCAAACCAACATGACTTGTCCTCTTGTATAATTCTCGTTTTAATATAATATGTTCTTTCATCTATTATGCATATATTGGGCTGAATAAAATATAGCTTAAGAACCTAAAATGTTGATTGCTATTGTAGGTTTTGCAAAAGTTATAAAGGTACCTTTGATAAACACAAATATGTTAGTTACAAAATAAAAATTATAAGTATTGAATTAAAAATATTAAACACTTACACCATAAAAAAATAAATTATTGATAAGTCCAACCATTCAAAAGCAATGAGATTCAAAATATCCTTCTTGTTTATTCTTAATTCAAAATCTTGCTTGGCAATTTTTGAAAAATCCAATTCATATAGCTCTTCCATGTCATTTGTCATGTAACTTAATCATTTCAAGACTTCTTCTTTTAGTTGGCTAATTGGCCTATGGGGGATTTGAACCTAAAGATTCTTTAATTGTATAATGTCCTAATAAATTATAATAAATTATTAAAAATATATACCGTGTTAATTAAGAAATGCAAAAAACTATAAGACTTTTTATACCTCAATAGAAACATGTTAGACTAGACTTCTCACTTAAAGAATGAAACAATGTTGGGCTTCTCCGACTGTATTGACTTCATCAAGGGGAACGGCACCAAGGCATTACTATCAATAACATCTTCAACCATTACCTTCACTTAGTTATCTTGTATCTTTAGGTGGTGGATTGTTGTTATATTGTGATATACCTTATCATATGCAACTAAATGTCTTTTGGGATCTTCCAAATAGAGTATACATGGCATCCCTTGCTTTGAAGGATTACTACCTTCAAAGGTTGCAGGTATAGGAAATTGTCGTGCAAGAGACTACATTTACAATAAATTAAAAGTCTTCATCATCGATTGTATTTCCATCATCTTCTCTTGGAAAAACTATTGTAAGTGCATCACTTCTGACTTACTTTCCTTTCTACAATTATTCACATCTTCTTCTATCATTATCTGCACTTGTTCTTTTAGAATATCTTTAGATCCTTAGTTAGATGATAATGGTAGTCCAAAATATGCTCTAATACCAATGCCTCTCTGCACCCCCTAACATAACCTGGGTGCTCTTCCTTCCTGAAAACAAATCAGGTGTTCTTTTATCTCCACAACGCTTAATCACAACCCATATAAACACTGACACAAAAACAATAGAACAACCTATTATTATTAGGAACATCTTTCTTTGCAAATTCTAAAAATTGGTCTACCCTACTTTGATATTCATAACTTGTTAGTAGATAATTTCATCCAACTACGGTCTATGATTACTTAATTTCAATATCAATATGATAGTCAATACATCTTTTTAGAGGTTAAAGAAAAAACTAGCTGCATAATAATAAAGAGAGGTTTCTTAAGCATTAACCTTCTATTTGACCTTATTTGTCCCTAATTAAAAATCACAACAATTTCTAATAGCTTCAAGCCTCTCTATCAACACTCTATCAATATGCAGAAAATAAATCAATTATCCATTCAAAATAATTTTGAAAAATAAATGGAATTTAAATCATTGTTGCCACCACAAGGTCTACCACAAGTGGTTTTTCTCTTAATTTAAGAGATTAGTGGTTCCAAAGGCAAATAAGGTGAAGCTTTTCTATTATGCAAATCCAAACAGGTCTACCATATAAGGAATTAAAAGTGACAGAGCATCGGTGATGGTAAATTAGGGAAAATTAGTGGATTAATTGGATAGTCAAATTTTGAATTGTGAATTGACATTTTGAATTAATAGGATGTTGAATGACTAGGACTAGTGGAAGAATAGCAATCTGGAAAGAAACATGTGAGCTACATAGAGAAGTCTCTCACTGTGCCACATGTCACAGCATATGCTGTGTAACACTTGTCTCGAGTATTATCCAAAAATCACACAATTCAAATAAATTAAGTGTAGTTAAGGAGTTGATCTTAAAACCAACTTAGGAAACAAATCATTTAAATCACTAAATGAATATACCATTTCAAAATAAACATTGAAAACCTTCAAAAAAAATTTATAGGTTCTACCTGTAGCACACAGAAGCAAACTAGGCAAAAGGGAGGTAAAAAGCTGCTATCATGACAGCATTAAATTGCAGTCATGATAGCTCTCTTAAGCCAACTTTTGGGCGGTGACGTTCCGTCGTCCGACCTTCGATCGAAGTGATTTTAAAGCCACATATCAATTTTAATAATTACTAGTAGTGCACTAAAATTCAAAAGGATCGAACGGTTGGATTTAAAATTTGGACACGTTACAAATTTGGCATTTTTCTGTCATGACAATACATTTAAACCAACTTTTCAAGTACACCATTTCGTCATCGATCAGAGTGATTTTATTTTAACTTCTATATTTTCTCTCTCCTCATCATTCTTTATTTACTTAACTTCTTTTTCACTATTCATCTTATTTATTATCTCTCAATTTTTTAATTTCAAATTAAATATTTGATAATATCTCTTTAGTTGTTATGGACTATGTTATTAATTTCACATAGTTTTGTGTTTGTTTTCTTTTCTGTTGTAGGATAGGTTGTGATGCATGTAGGTTTACTATGTCTAACATTGTTTTTCGTAAAATAAAGCAGAATTTGTTTTGGTGGGAAAATAGTCATAATTTTTGAGCCTAGATATGGTTGAACTAGCCTGTATTTAAAATCTTATCTCACATTAAACTTTATTACGAAGTGATCTGCCTTCTTCATAAATAACTTATTCTAGAATAGACACCTTTATTCCGGAATAGCTCACTTTGTTTCACATTGAATGTGCTATTCCAAATCAATTTCTTTTCGAGCAAGTTTCCTGCTATCTTCCTGATTTCAAAATAAATGATTTATTTTGGAATAGTCACCACTATTCCTAAAGATGTAAGAAATAAGGATTTTGATCCTATATTTACTCATAAACTGGTTAATCTTGATATAATAAGTTTTATACCAACTCTTATACCCAAATAAGTCCAAAGAAGATCTTACAAAAACATCTTAAGTTAGATGATTTTTCATTGAAAAATATAATCATAACTTAGAATAGAAATACTTATAGCTCATTGGGATTTAGCAAACCCAATTCTCTGCTTTTGTATACAAATTGATTAGCTGCCAATGGTTTGGTGAGGATGTCTGCAAGTGGAAAATCAGTAGGGATGAACTAAACAATCATATTTTTTTTTGGTACATGATCTCTAATGAAGTGATGTCTGGTATTAATATGCTTGGTTCTGAAATGATGTACTGGATTCTTTGTCAAGCATATTATACTTGTATTGTCACACTTGATTGAAATTTCTTTGAGTTTAACCCCAAATGTCTCACCCTAATATTAAGGGTGTGATCGGCATGAAATATGAGGTGAACTCATATCCTATAAGCCTTGATTGATTAGAAACTAAGCTAAAACATTGATATATGTAAGTTAAATATAGTAATAAAGTTTGTAAAGTTTTAAGTGTTTTGTAAAAATTTCGGTAGAGCCTTCTCTATAATTTAGATCTCCCAAAATTTTCACAACAACAACAAAACCTGCCAATGACCCAGCAAGGAGACTAGCTTCATTCCAACAATTTACATAGTAACTAAATAAGTTTAGGATCTAATTACGGTGTACGTGGAGCATTAAGTTATGACTATAAAATACAAAACATAGTTTTACCAAAATAATAATCACAATGTGCCTCCTCTTTTCTAGAAAAACAAAAGGCCTCTCAATGATCTGCTGAAGGCGTAAAATCAACTACACTATTTGAGACCAAAGAAATTACTGGTGAGTAGTGTTCCAATTATATACATGTATATAAATATATGAAGACATTAATGAATAAATTTAATTTAAAAATTTTGAAATAATAAAACATGAACTTAAACTAATAATAATAGACAACAAGTTTTACCAATGATACAATCATGAATTTGAGCAATGTTAATTAGACAAAGTAATTTATCAAAATTTATAATGTTCATAGAATATAAAAATTTCAAGCAATGGTAGGTAGAATGCTTTTAAAGAAATAATATAAAAATAATGAATTTTAAGTTTAGATCTAGGAGAGCTTATCAGAATGAATAGCAAGCATGGACACATAGCCCACAGAGATAACTAACCAAGCGTGGACACACAGTCCATGATGGTAAGTAACCAATCAAGCGCTACTGAAAGCCACGAAACAAGCATGGCAGGAGCCACAAATCAAGTGTAGGCACGAAGCCCATGAAAACAAGTGTGCCCATGAAAACAAGTGTGAGTACAATGCTCATGAATAACCGTCCCTCTGTTCCATATGCGTTGCCCGCACATGGGACTAGCATCTCCCACAAGCGTTCTGCTAGCTAGGTGTACTATAGCGGCGCGCCAAGAGCTAACGAAACTGCTGTCAGCATCTAGCATTCTAAACTCAGTCTCCCTCATTAAAATAAAGTGTGTATGGAGAAAGAAAATAGTTTCAAAATTCTCACTTTCAAATATTATTCAACTATTATTTTGCATTGCCCAAAATTATCATCATTTCCTTCATGCACAAAATCATTGCAATAAAAATTTTATATCAACGTGGTATTAAATAATTAAACAGCTTATGAGAAATAATACTATTAATATGAAAATAGGATTAACAAGAATATGTAAACAATTTATAAAGCAATAATAATAATATTTAAATAAAGAATGTTTTTTATAAATACTTTACTAAAAATATATTCGGAATGCCACCCACTCGCGCGAGAGTTTCTCAAAATTTTAAAGCTCATTCACTTCAACTTCTCACCTTAATTATAATGGTGGCATTAACTTCCTAGCAAGCAAATCACAACCTAAAATCAATTATTTATTATTTCCTTAACATAACTAAGATGATATTTAACACCCTAATTTCTAACAAATAACAAGTTCTTTTTACCTCAAATAAATTCTCTTTACACTCTTAATTTCACTAGTCAAGAATTCTCTTAACTCATTATTGGGATATGACTTGATCCCAAATAATATCTCAATTAAACATATACAACCAATAATTTTCTTATCAAATTAGTAACTTAATCATAATCTAGCAAGAGCAAGAGAAACCTTTCCATTTATTTATGCCTCTTAATGTTAACGAAGCACCATAACCTAATATTAAATTTAATATCAACTACTTTAGGTTCCTAAGGTTCTAACCACTATTTTAAATCTATTACTAGTGGATGTATCATTACATGTATAGATTTTCGAGTACTATCCATAATTCTTCCACACCCTCATATATTAATTATTTCATAGTCTAATCTCCTTTGCAACTTTTAAGTTAAATTCATAGATTAATAACATCTAAGCTAACTATACTTTCCATAAGAATAAATGAAATGTTAAAAATATTCAAAAGGAAGCTCAATATCTTCTAATAAACATTTTAACAAATATCGCATAGGCATTAATCTCCAATCTTCATGTCTAAGTTCCTCTATCTCAATTTCATCCTATCTAATTTTTCAACATCAACTAATCCAAACAAAGCTAATTTAGCTTGCAAATTCTAAGCCATTCAATATAAATTTCAAGCTTATTATTATTATTTTTATTTCATTTTTTCCAACAACCATGATAGAAATAATGTTCAGGACAAGAATTGAAACTTCAAAAATGTTGCAGCACGCACACAGGCGATGCTACCAACAAAGGAAGAAGAATAAATCAACACTGTAAGCACAAACAAGCACCACCATCGGTCACTGCGCAAAAGGAGGAAAAAAAAAAAAACAGCAATTAAAGGAGAGAAAGTCCAATGACTTCAACACGTCCAGCTGTGAAATTTTAATAGAAAAGCTAGAAGACGACAGTGATGCTAGAAGATCTGAAACTACTTACTTCCCTTGGACATAGAGTAAGGGATAATGACAGAGAAGGATATTCAGTGACTCAACCTTACTGCTGTAAACAACTAAGTAGAAAGAAGAGAAGAAAAATTTTCATATCAGAAAAAAAAAAAAAGAGATTGAGCTTACTATGTACGCACACACCGATGTCCAGCTGCTGAGGAGAAGAAAAGAAAAGATATGAACACGCATACACCTCTGTTAGCACATAGCAGCGAAGAAACAGAGGAGAGATTCAGTGATACCACTCAACAGAAATGGACGAACAGCTGATGAAATTTATATGACAAATAGCTGGCAGCGAGGAGACAAGTCGAAGGTGAGGAGGAAACGCCCGATAGTGATGAGAGAAAGGAAGTCTAAGATCGGTGAATATAAGAGACAAGAATGCTCTGTTTTCCATTCACGCAAGATATAAAATATGATCAAAGAATTTTTGGAAAAATTACAAGAAAGAGCAAGAGAAAATCACAAGAAAGGGCACAAGAAAATTACCAAAAACAGCAAAAAAATTCTTATAATTAAAAATAAAATAAAATCAAACTTGCTAAAAAAACTTATTTAAATAAAATATCCTTGGGAAAAATTTTGTCCAATTTAAAATTTAGGGTCATTACACCAAAATCTTCAAGTTGTTGCTTCATCTAAAGGATTTGTAAATAACATAATTTAGCAACAATATACTCTTATTCAATTGATGACAAGGAAATAGTGTTTTGTTTCTTGCTTGCCCAAGATACAAGTGAGCCACTAAATAAATGATAAATCCCACTTGTGCTCTTCCTCTCTATTTTACATCCTCCAAAATCTATGTTAGAGTATCCAATCAAGAACTCACTTCCTCCTTTAGGATACTAGAGTCTTGATGTATCAATATCCTTGAGATATTTGAATATTCTCTTTACAGCTGTCACATGAAATTCCTTTAGAGCATATTGAAATCTAGCATAGAGACCTAAGCTGAAGGAAATATCAAGTCGACTTGCTGTGAGATATAGTAGTGATCCTATCATCCCTCTATATAATTTGCAATCATACTCTATTCCAGCTGCATCCTCATCCGTTTTAATAGATGAAGTCATGGGAGTCTCTATTCTATCTGCTTGATATTTTAAACTTTTGGAGCATCCCTTTAAATGCTTTGTTTGATACATGAAAATACCATCCCTTTTTTGTTTAATTTGGAGACCCAAGAAGAAGTTTAGTTTTCCCATCATTGACATTTCAAATTTACCCTACATTAACTTAGAAAATTCCTTACACAAGGAATGGTTAGTAGCACTGAATATTATATCATCTACATAAACTTCTACAAAAAGAAAATGTTCTTTCTTTTTTCTTAATGAACAAGGTAGTATCTACTTTACCTTAATTGAACTCTTTTTTCAAAAGAAAAGAGTTCAATTGATCATACCATACTCTTGGTGAAAAAGAGTTCAATTGATCATACCATACTCTTGGTGCTTGCTTGAGTCCATATAATGCCTTTTTGAGCTTGAAGACAGGATAAGGATTTTGAGGATCTTCAAAATCAGGTGGTTGTTCAACATACACTTCTTCAAGGATGTATCCATTTAGAAATGTGCTTTTCATGTCCATCTAGTAGAGCTTAATATCCTTCATAGTAGCATAGGCAAGGAGAAGATGAATTGCTTCTAATCTTGCAACAGGAGCAAATGTTTCTTCATAATCAATGCCTTCTTCTTGACTATATCCTTTAGCTATCAATCTTTCCTTATTTCTAACAATAATTCCTCCTTCATCAAGTTTATTTTGAAGACCCACTTGGTTCTAATAACTAGATGATCTTTAGGTCTTGGTACTAAATCCCAAACTTAACTTCATTCGAATTGATTGAGTTCCTTTTACATAGCATCTATCCAATAGGAGTTGAATAGAGCTTCTTTGATAGTTTTAAGGTTCAATTTTGATATAAAGGCTGATTGACCAGCTATATTCCAAAGATGACTCTATGTACGCATTACTTCACTTATTTATCTAATGACATAATTAAGAGGATGATTCTTATTATTCCTCCAAGCGTTGGTTGTAGAGATTCTTCTTCTTTCTCAGATGGAGTTTCTACTTTCTCAATTGCTTTTGGAAGTTTTTAAGATTTTTAAATCTGCAGATTATCCATCATCTCAGTTAACTCATCCATGTCAGAGTTATCCTTCTTTGTTGGATTTTCATCTAATACAACATGTATAGATTCCTCTATAACTTTTGTTTTGAGATTGAATGTAACACTTGTCCCGAGTATTAACAAAAGCACACTACAACCAAATAAACTAAGTGTGGTTAAGGAGTTGATCCTAAAACCAACTTAAGAAACAAACCATTTAAATTACCAAACAATCTATACAACAGCAAAATAAACATTTCAAACCTCTTAAAAAATTTGAAGGATTACTGTATAGTGCACAGAAGCAAATTGGACAAACAAGAGCAATTAATTGTTTTCATGATAGCATTAATTTGCTGTCATGATAGCCTCCCGAGAAAACTTTTGGGAGGCACCGATTCACCATCTGGCCCCCAACTGAAGTGATTTCAAAGCTCACATGTCACTTTTAATGAGTACTAATAGTTTTTAGAATTTCAAAAAGATCTAATTGTTCGGTTAAAATTTGGACACATTACAAGTTTGGACATTTTTGCTATCATGATAGCACCTCCAGAACAATTTTTAAAGTGCATCATTTTCTCATCTGACCTCTAATTGAAGTGATTCTAGATCCACATGTCAAATTCAAAGAGTACTATTAGTATGCCAAATTTTGAAAAGATCCAATAGATGGATTGAAATTCATGCATGTTGCAACTTCAACAACCGTTGCTACCATGACAGCATTAAATAGTTATCGTGATAGCACCTCCAGAACAAATTTTAGAGTATACCATTTCTTCATTTGATATCCAATCATTTCTTCATACCAACAGAGAGGGGATTTGCACCGTCTTCCATACAGTGCTTCATAAGGAGCCATCTGAATACTGATAACTATTATTATAAGCAAACTCTGCTAGAGGTAAATGCTTATCCCAGCTTCCCTAAAGCTCTAGGGCACACAATCTCAACATATCTTCTAATGTTTGAATCATCTGCTCAGTCTATCCATTTGTTTATGAATGATAGGACGTATTGAACTTTAGATCCATGCCTATAGCCCTTTGCATAGCTTGTGACAAATTTGATGTAAATGAGGATCACGGCCTGAAACAATATCCCTCGGTACCTTGTGTAATCGCACAGTCTCCTTAATGTAGATCTCGGTATACTTATCAACTATATAGGTGGTCTTGACTAGTAAAAAGTGTGCTGACTTAGTTAGCACGATCTACAATCACCCAGATAGAGTCAAAACTAGCTTGGGTTCTTGGCAGACCAAATACAAATCCATTAAAATATTGTCCCATTTTCATTTGGGAATCTCCAGAGTCTGTAACAACCCTGATGGTCTCTGGTGCTCTACCTTAACCTTCTGACAAGTCAAACATTTACTAACATACTCTATGACATTCTTTTCCATGCTTAGCTACCACCAGTGACGCTACATGTCATTATATATCTTAATAGCACTGGGATGAAGGGTGTAGCTACTATGATGTGCCTTGTCTAACAATTGCTTTCGAATAGATTTATTGTTAGGAACACACACCCTATCCTTAAAAACCACATACCTATAATCACTAAACTAATAATCCATTGTCTCACCATTTGTGATGTCTTGACTTATTTTTAACAAAATTGAATCTTAAAGCTAAGCATCCCATATCTCTTTCTAAAATTCATCAGAAATAACTGTAGTCTTAAGACCATTCAAGGAAAACTCAGTCATACTCAGAGAATTCTCAACCAAAGACTCCATCAGTCTATGCTCCCAAATCATTAAATAGGCCACATGTAAGATCTTGCAACTAAGAGAATTTTCTACCACATTTGCTTTCCTTAGATGATACTTAAATTCAAAATTATAATCCTTGAGAAACTCCATATAGCACCTCTGTCTTATGTTTAGCTCCTTTTGATCCACCAGGTACTTGAGACTTTTATGGTCACTAAGACCCTAAACTCTATTCCATAAAGATGATGGCATAGCAACTCAAGATCATATGTCAGATAATTCTTTTCATGCGGCCTAAGCTATCGAGATGCATATGCCACTGCCCTCTCATCTTACATTAGAACACAACTAAGACCCTTATGAGAGGCATTAGTGTGCACATCATAAGGCTTTTGAGGATCTGGAATCACTAACATTGGAGTTGTTGTTAACCTTTTTTTAACTTAAGAAAAGCTGTCTCGCACCTATCATCCCAAATGAATGGCCTATCCTTCCTCGTGAGCTAGTCAAAGGCATCAAAATTTGAGAGAAATCCTTGATAAAATGCCAATAGTGACCTACTAACCCTAAGAAACTATAGATCTCTATAATCAATTTTGGTCTCTTCCATTGCAAGACTACTTCAACCTTATGCAGATCAACCACAAAACCATTTACTGATGTGATATGTCTCAAGAATCTAATCTCTCTCATCCACAACTCGCACTTACTAAGCTTGGCATATAGCTTATCATCTTGCAAAAATCTTAGGACAGTCCTCAAGTGTCTGGCATATTGCTCTTCATCTTTAGAGTAGATCAAGATATCATCAATAAAAACCACCACAAACTAATCCAAGAAAGGACAAAAGATGTGGTTCATATAGTCTATGAAAACTACAGGCATATTAGTCAACTCGAATGGCATACCAAGAACTCATAATGGCCATATTGAGTCCTGAAAGCCGTCTTTACCACATCCTTCTCACTAACCCTTAGCTAGTGGTACCTAGAATGTAAATCAATCTTAGAGATAATTGTGACACCAACTAAATGATTTAAGAGATAATTGATGTGAGGCAGTGGGTACTTGTTCTTCACTGTAACCTTATTCAACTGCCTAGAATTGATGCGAGGCTTTTTTGAAAGAACAAAGTTATTTGGGAATAAAGATTTTTTGAATAAAATTGAGCTAAGTTCAGATGAACCTAGAAACATGTTTAGAATGATTCTAGATAAATTAGAGAATATGTATTACTCTCAGAAGAGGAAAGGATAATGAACCATGAGAGCTTTAATTAACCCCTATTTTACTCACGTGAAATAGAGCACAACGCATTAGGCATATTTCAAAATAAAATAGAAGCAGATGTGTAAGAAAGACTAGACATATTTCAAAGTAAGATTTTTATATTTGAATAGAGTTATGTAAGCATTGATTTGAAAATATCATTTGGGAATAAGAAGTGCTATTCCTAAATAGTTTATTCTTGAATAACTTATTCCTAAATAAGTAACTTCAGAAAGACGCGACGCAAATAAGCTATGAAAAATAAAGCATTATTCCTGAATAAAGATAGCTATTCCCAAATTCCCAAATAATCTATTTCTGAATAGACAAGAGAGTTGATACTTGGGAATAAAGAAGTTCGCTTAGGAATAAGATATTTTGAAATAAAGAAGCTATTCTAGAATAAGGACCATTATATAGAAAAATGACAAAGGTTCTCAGATTTAGGATATTTTGATTCTAAGTTCACTTGAGACACCTTTCAAGCAATACAAGAGGTCCTTAAGGAATTAAGATCAAGTTATATACTTAATCTTTAGAGAGAAACACAACATGAATGGGTTCAGGGAAAGCTCATGTGTTACTTGGCTATTTAGGAATAAGACATATTTGGGAATAAGGAATAAGATGCGAGATACAAAAACTTAAATCAAAGATAACAAATTTCCTTACAAGCCATTATTTTTTTATTATTAAACATGTCGAACATAAACTTTTCTTATTTTATAATTATCAAAACCAAGTTCAACATAAATAAATCACAATTAAACATACATACCCAACAATTTCCTTGTCAAATTAGTAAATTAACCATAACCTAATAAGAGCAAGAGAAAACCTTCCCATTCATTTATGCCTTCTTAATGCTTGATGATGCACCATAAACCAATATTTAATTTAATAATATCAAATTTAGGTACTCTAAGATTCCAATCAATATTTCAAACTTATTACTTATAGATATAATTACACATATAGCTTTCCAAGTGGCATCCATAATTCTTCCAAACCTTAATATAAAGATTAAGCAACCTTATTTCGGCCAAATCTTTCTTTCAAGCATTTTCACAAACATCTTGAGTGTATCAAAATTCAATTCACAATAATTATCCAACAATTTAATCAACTTCGAACATTAAATCTATCATCAACATTTAGTTTAACATAAAAATAAAATAACGCACAACATCAACTAGAATACACCTCAATTTCATCAAAATCATGACAAGAATGATGTAGAAAGTTGACTTTTAACTTCACCTTTTTTTTACTTCCCCTAATAACCAACGTAAATAAAAAAATCATTGTTAAACGTCCTTCTTATATTAATGCTTGTGTATATCATAGTGTAAAGAAGCAATAAAGCAATTAGGTAGATCAAAGTTTCTTGTAACATCTAAAAAATTTTAACCCTAATTTATTAATTTAATTAGGATAGTTAGTGAATTAATGAGGTGTGTGGCTAAAGGGGCTTAACTTGGCATGATTGATGTGGTTTCAGCCTTAGAAGTGGGTCTGGATTGATGGTGGGCCACTCGGGCAAGGAAAGAGGATGAAAAAGTGGAGAGTTGTGTTCTATGCCACACGTCGTGGCACGTGGTTGGTCCGCCACAGTGCACAGATATAATTTAAATGTAACGGGCTCTTCTATGCCATGTGTCACGGTGCGTGTTTAGTCCGCCGCGGCACACGGCCAAAAATCTAGTAAATTTGATTCGTGAGCTACATGAAAACAAAAGAAAGAAAGAGGAGGAAAATGAAGAGCTTAGTTTTGGCTCTACTAGGGCACGATATTTGGCCCCATTGAGGATAGATTAAAGCTTCCAAACACCCAAGGTAAAATTATGGTGCTTTATTCTTCCCTTCCTTCTCTCATTTATGATTATTTATGGTAGGGTATGAGTTGGGAGATGAATTTTTAGTCCATAAGAGTATGGGTCCAATTCCATTGGTTAAAAATGAGATCAATAGGAGTGATTTAATGCATTGGAACACCATATTGATAATTTTGGAAGTGGTTGGTCCATAAGAGTATTTAATATTTGAAAATTAGTATTTATGAGGTAGTTGGGAGAGGTTAATGTGCATTAATGATGGTTTGAAATGTTATTAATGATAATGTGCATAAGTGGAATCTAATGAGCCCATTGTGTATGAATGGGTAGTGGTTATGAGTTGGTAAAATAGTGTATGAGAAGTTTTTTATATTGATAAAGCTTGAAGAGTTAGATGATGATGATATCCTCATGATTTGGTTGTAGAGAGGTTCATCTTGGCACCTTTCAAGCTTGTTGAAGCTTAGGGAAGTTGCTATAGTGAGGGGTAAACCTTTGACCTCTCAAAGGTTTGAGGTAAATGGGAGAAACTTAATTTTTATAGTTAAATATTAATTGTGTTGTAAAATGTGATTTGTGAGTTAATTTGATGATGCATATTGGCAAATGCTTGAGTATGAAATGGTTTTGAGAAAGAAAAACCTTGATTCTACCACCCTTGATGTTTTATGAAATTAATTGTGATTTATTACTATGGGTGAGAATTACAATGAGTTATGTGTTAAATTATGGAGTATACGTTTATATGAGTTCATGTGTTGAGTAATGAATGTTGAAATGCATAAAATGTGTGAAATGTGCATGGCATGATCATTGGCGGGAGTTCACCTAGGAAGAGGAGTAGTTTGATTAGAAATCCATGTGGTATTGGCAATGACCATTGAAATCGAGAACTAGCCTTAGCACCGACCGTTGGAATCGAGAGGTAGCCCTTGTCCTATGGTTGATTCGAGACTCTCCCACTTGTTTTACGAGGGACTCAAACTTAACTAGTCTCCACTGATTCATGAGGAGGCTAGATTAGAAGTACGACACCCCATGGGTGTTAGTATTGGGGGAAACTAGATTACATAAGTGAGTGAGTTAACCCTGGCCCGGTAGCTTCTCACAAGTAGAAGGCTGGGTTAGTCTATGAAAGACATAGCCACGTGATAGCCACTGGTTTTATGTCAGAGGTAATAGGAGGATATAAGGTTGGAACATGATCATACATATAAGTCCGGCTACATGGTTGTTAGTTTTGTGGTCCGGCATATGTTAAGGGCACATGGTTGTTATTTTTGTGACCTTGAGTTATATCTTTAAAAAAACATGATATAGTATTTGTGGCAAGCCCAGTCACATAGTTGTTAGTTTTGTAAACCGTGGCCTAATACTATGTGATATATGTGTTATGTGTCTATTTGCATCTATTTACAATTAATATGTAACTGCAAGGGTTAAGTGAAACTTGGTTACTGAGTGGTTGTACTCACCTCTCAATTCTCAATATTTTTAGGAACTAGTTCATTGGATTCGAGTCAGGAAAAACACACAGAGACTTAGGATTTGTGGATTAAATCCTCTTTATGTCTCTCTTTAGTTGTTTACATGTGTAATTGTTAATGTATTTGCCAACTAGGAACAATTGTCATGATTGATGCACTACTTGCATAATTTTGTATTTTAACTAATGTATTTTGTGCCCTAGGTTAGTGAGTTTTTGTTATGAACTCATGGATAGGACCAAAATACTTGTACAAGTAGGAACATATATATTTTTGAGAAATATGAATGAAATGGTTAGTTTTGTGCAATTTTTCCTCCCTTTCTAGGTTTCATAAAAATTGGGGTTGAGTGGTGATTTTGTGAAATTAGTGTTTTGGGTTGCATGTGGTGTGTTGCACGAGTCCGTAAGAGTCTACTGAGTGTAGTCGAAGGGTTAGTATAGGCTATTGGCACGTGCGGTTGAGTTGGGACACCCCATTTGAGAAATTTTGGGAAAATATGTCAAAATGGATTTTGGTGTCCAACTTTTGATAGAAAATGAATTTGAGTGTGAAACCTTTGCCATTAGCTAGATCTATGAGAAAGCTCCGTGTAGACACCAAAACCACCTCAATCAGACGTTGGACGAAGATTTAGGACACGTCAGAAGTTCGCTCCCTATGTTGTCAAATGATAACACTGATCTATCAAATTTTATGTAATACAGCGTGGCGCATGGTGCCTCACACTACAGCACATGGCACAGAGGAGACACGCCATGGCGCACGAATCGTAAGCTGCAGCGCACATGTCAAATTCTGTGTAAAAATCTATTTTGAGCTTTAAAACTCATTATTTGGGTCCTCATTGATTTTCAAGCTTCTGTTTTATTTTTAAAAACTCTAATTTGAAGTCCTTAAATTATATTTGAGATTTGAAATGGCAAATTGGGATTCCTTTGAAATAGATTTTGAGAAATTCTTTTATAAACCCTACAGTTTGGAAATTCTTGTGAGTTAAGCCCTGGATTACCATAATTTAGAGTTAAGTGTGATTTAACCTCAAGGAGGTTACATTTCTCATGGCAGCAATAATCTCAAGAATGCCATATTTTCTTTAAAGATGATCAAAGAATTGAAGCTTCAAGCTTGCACGGCCAATCATACTGAAAGAGAAGAGAAGCAATAAGTCTACCACATGCACCACACCCAGTAAATGAGGATGAAAGGAAGATGAAGATCATTCACCTACTAATCTAGGTCAAAAAAGAATTAGAGGATGATGATAGGAAAGGAAATCTAGTGACCTAACACTTCAGTAGAAGAACACGACAACAAGGAGACATAGTTGATGGTGAGGGAAGCAGCCATCGACAATGAAGACTAGAGGAGCAACTTAATGGGGAGGATAAGGCTTCAAGAATATAGGAAAAATCTCTCTCTCTCTCTCTCTCTCTCTCTCTCACTTTTGTAATGTTCGAGTAATAGAGGAGAAGGAAAAAAATTAGACAAAAGGAAGAATTAGGAAAATTACAACAAAAGGCACAAAATTTTCTATTACAACATAAAAGACAAGGGCACTTTGGTGATTTTCCATAACTAAAACAAAATAAAATTAACCTATTGCTCATGAGGATTCAAACTTTGGATCTTCAGGTAAGCTGCTAGCATAAGTTCTACTAGGCCACCATTCTTCATTTACCATAGAACTAAAATAATTAAATAAAATATCAATTATGAGAAAATTTTATTTAATTAAAAAATTAGGGCCATTATAGAGATGTTACAGCACGTGTAGTTGTATCTATACAATTGATTCCTACATAGTGTGCGATAACAAATCCCCTTATAAAGCTTATAACTAAGGAACTATACATAAAGTGTATCAAGTCTCTTAGCATGTGTAGGAAATGAGATAGCATACATAAGTAGCATTTTGGTTAAAATTATATCATCATGGCTATACATGTATATGTGAAAGTATATAATGTATAGTTTGTCGTATAGGTAAAGGTTGGCTCCCTCACATGAGCAACTACATTTGATACTCAAGAGGAATGAATGAGGTTAAGACATCTGTGTTCACTAGTAAGGCAGTAAGAGTACTGATATGGTAGAGAAAAAACATAAACTATACATCGCCTTAATATAAAATAAGGAGCATGTTGAGATGAGATATATATATATATATATATAGATTAAATCATGGATTTCCACATTTATGATACTTGTAGCCAAACAACAAATCCTTCAAGTTTGATGTCATGCAAGATGAGTAGAAGAATTTAGGTTAGATACTGTGTGCGTCTAAACTTAAGTCTATACAGCATTAATAATAAAAGTAAAATGATATATGGTCATATGAGATAAGAGTAACACCATGTGCTTAGGATCACTATTGGGAAGCAAGTGAATAAATCCCTGCTTCATTACTGTGTGAGTCCTAGGATGAAATAATCATTTCATTGATGTTGTTTGACTTTAATAATATCATGGAGGTAAGTTATAGTACCCACAACTTTAGCATATATCCTATGATCATGACAGATGTGATTTGAAGGTGATGTGCTATTTCTTATCAAAGTGATATTTGGGTAAAAAGAAGACTAATTACTTGATATATACATACTTATGCTAGTGTCTAAGACATGTCCCTTATAATATCATTATGTGGACCTCATAATTGTGGACACTGTGCACACAAGAAAAGTAATTTGAGTCTTAAACTGAGTTAATTGAGATTAGATTGGCCATGAGAAAATTGTATATAGGTAAATCTACGACATATAAGGCACATTATTAATACAAGAGCAAATCAATAGAGGAGTTGTTTTGTGCTAATTTATAAAGGATTTCTAGTATAAGAATGCTTAAAGAAAGGCGTTGTGTGTAATAACTCAAGAATTTTTAGTAAAAAATTCAATTAAAAAGTTAATATATAGTATTGTATTATAATTATAGTTATATTAATTTTGGGATAATTTGGACAAGAAGGGAAGCTGGTGTAATGGAAGTGTGCATATAATGCACTCATTCAATCCCAAGTTCGAACCTGATAGAGGCCAAAATGGAGAATTATTTTGCAATTTGACTATGTGAAATTACCAAACTGCCTTTCTCCTAATCTGATATATTTCTCTTCTTTGTTTTTTTTCTTCATCAAACTTGTGCGTGCTGGTTAGTGGAGAGAGAGCTTGAGGATTTTCTAGAAGCTTTAAACCCTTACCCAGACTTCTGTCCTCTGCCATCATCTCTGTCGTTCTACTGGTCACCGGTGACTCCATGAATGCCGAAATCTTCACTACGAAAAAGCATAAATGGGCTGGTATTGCTCTCCTCTATTCTGCATCAATCTCTCTTATTTGATCATCTATAAAATTATGTAAGTAACTTGGGCTTCCTCATCATTTTTTAGTTTGTAGCTTGTGGCTGTGAGCTTGCCGGCATGCTTGTTGTTGCTGTTGTCTTATCTGCCCTTGATCAACTAAAACATGACCTCTTCCTCCTCCTTTGTTCCAAATCAGTCCCTTTCTTCTTCACTATTGGCATGGCTGTGCAGATGAATAAGAGAAATTGCTCCTTTTGTTTTGCTTGCTTTGTCAATCACCAGTTTGCTCATCTCTTCTTTATGCCCAATAGTGATCTTCCTTTCCTTCACTATGCAGACGTAACATTCTCTTCCTCCTCCTTGTTAGCGTGTTGTTGGTCTATCCAAGGTGAGAATCTTTGATCTCTTCTCCTTAGAAAATTCTGTGTGTGTGAGATGGTGAAAGGATGGAGTTGATGTTGCAAATTTACTTTCTTCTTAAGCCTTGCTGCTATTTGTAACCTTATATGGATATATAAGAAGAGGAAGCTTGATTTTTAAATCAAAATTGATGGTTATACAAGGAGGGAGCTGATAGTATGGAATTGAGTTTGTAATTGAAAATGATTGAATTAGTGATATTGTAAGGTTTGAAGGAAGGTGAAATTTTGGAAGAAAATGTTAATGTTAGCTTGATAACTTATGTCATATAGTGTTTGATAAAATACCTAGGAAGAGAGTTGGCTTGGATTTGCATTTTTTAAATTTAATTAGTCTTTGTGAGAAGTATGCTAGTATGGAAGATTATGGATCTACAAATTAACTTATAAATTGCAAAAGAATTTAAATATGAATTTGTATGAAACCATTTAAATCATTGGGAATTGTAAGGTTATTAGTAAATTATTGGATGTTTTAAATCAAATTGGTAGAACTAATGCACCTAAGGCATTTTGTGCAAAGCTTGAGAGAAAATTATGTCTTAAAGAAATAGGTTGGCATGGTTAAAACAAGTTGGAGGAGACTAGTGATATGAATAATAATACTTTAACCAACTTTAAGGCATGAATTTTCATTTTGGAAATCTAAATGATGGTGGCTAGTTGAGATGGTGTAATAAATTAAAAATTTATTAAAAGTATATTTATTTACATCCTTATAGGGTGTGTGGAAGAATGGGACCCTGAAAAGAATTAAAAGAAGAATATTGTTGGGAATTTGGAACTCTGATGAGTAAGTGAATAGCATTTCCTTTAACTTATTTTTAATAGGCTTTTTCTAAAATATTTTACTCTTATGAATTAAATTAGTTTTGAAAATTATGGAATATTTATGGTGAATAATTTGATGGTGATATGTGCATTTATTTTTCCTCAAGAAATATATTTCTAACATTGATGAAGGCATCTTTGTTTATTGAATTTTGAAATTTCTTGATTACACAATTAATGCAAGTTTGTACCCTCGCTTTGATGTATTAATTTGGAAAGTCTTATATATTTGAAACAATTCATGTGAGTTTGTTATTGGGAATGAAAATTTCATTTCAAAAATAATTATTTTTTTCCCATATTTGAAATGGGATTATAAGAGGACTCTATAGAACATTGCTGCTAACGGTAGTTTCATTAGCTTTCGCAGGCTGTGGTTAATAACTAGCTAGTTTGTTTTGTGGGCTTTGTCCTCACGTTTGTTATTTGTGGGCTTCATACCCATGTTTGGTTTTCATGGCTTTGAGTCACATTTGGTTTTTTTACCCTAATGGATTATGTGTCCACGTTTGTTTCGTAACTCAAGCTGCATATGGTTATTTACCCCTGTGGACTGTGTATCCACGTTTATTTTCGTGGCATAAGCCGCGTTTGGTTATTTTACCCTCGTGGAATGTGTGTCCATGTTTGTTTCCTGTTTTGTTAAATTCTCACAATCTTAAATTTGAACAAATTTATGCATTTGAAATTTTAATGGTTTCAATTGTTAGTATGTTATTTTGATCCACATATGTATAAATTATCTTTTTTTTTTGCTTCTACCATGAAGATATAAAGTGTTTTCAGTTTAATCTCATTTTGATGGTTATACTTAAAAATTTATAAAGTTATTGAGTATATTATATTAAATTCTCATCCATCCAACTAATTTACAAAATTGGTTGAATTTATTATTTTAAATTCTATCTTTAGAGATGCTATTCACTGAAAAATTTATTTTGATCTCAAATTGTTATTTGACACTGATCCCATTGCTAACCTCTAAAGGGCAATACAACTGTATTGGGTGAAAATTTTATTTGGTACTGTTATTTTTTTATGTAAATATTTAAATCTTATATATTTTAATTTAGAAGAAAAATTAGTTGCCCCATATAGATTGTTGTCATAAATTTATTTTGATTCATATATTGTTTGCTGGCTGGAAGGAGCTGAGCTCCTGATTTAGTTGATGTTTTGACTAAATCAGTGTATTTTAGAAATTTAGGAGATTCTATTTATAGGTGAGATTCTGTCAAAATTCCTACAAAAACATTAAAGCCTTGTTATGATAATTAATATCAAAAGTGTTATAATTTCTATATAATTTGATTATTTTTTAGAAAAAAAATGAATTTCATTTTGAGACTTACAGGAATGCACAAAGTAATTCGCTCCCGTGCCGGTCACCCTTTATTTTTAGGGCGTGACATCATGCCCACTTGGTCACAATGGACCACCTACTATGAACGTGAGAGAGAATTCATCAAGTGTGAGTGGGACATGTTGGGTTGCACCCTTGATGAATTAGGCCAAGTGAGTGAGGGCCCAAGTTGGGTTAAATAATTATTTTTCATTATCTTATGGGTGGTTACCAGAGTATTTTTGAGGGGGTAGTTATTTGTTTTAAATAAACAAAATAACTACCCATTATCTATGAGTGAGATATTGGGTAATCTAATATAACATACAATTATTTTAGTTTTACTCTCCTCTCTAGAAAAGTAAAAACAAGAGTGTTCTCTCAATCTACCTCTCTCCCTCTTCACTCCCAAGAAAGTTGTAGTGCGTCTACTATGTATCAAACATCCAAATCCATCATTATGGTCGGGTTACCATGAGGCAGAAATAAGGTTGAGCATTGCTATCAGAGTTACTATAATCAGAGTCCACGAAGGTATGTTTCTGCACTCCATTCTCTTCAGGTCCAAATCCAAATAAAATTACCATTGATCCAAACATGCCATTAAGTATTTCTATGATTGTAAAATATGCTTTGAGAAATATAAATTAAGGTCATGGTTGGCAGAATGAGTTTTCAAACTAGTAATCATTTCCAATCAAATAAACCTTGTGGTTATAAAGTGGTGTTTGTTTTTTGTGGAAAAGTTGTATTAGAAAATTTCAAATAAATGTCTTTTCCTTGGAGATGGTTTTCAGAGCTTTCAATTGAGCCAAGGATCACCTAAATATGATGTTGCCTAAGGTTTAATTTATGAATTTATAAAGTTACTGTAAAATACAAAAGCCAACAAATAGATAGTAATTAAAAATATTATATTTTTAATAAAATCTTATTAAAATATTATAATTTATATTTAATAATTTAAATAGTATTATTACTTAAAAAGTTTTTTAGACATAACTTTCAAGTCAACTTTGAAGATATACAAATTTCTAAAAGAGGACTTGTAAATTTTGAAGGATGACATATAATTTATCACATTATTTTAATTTACAATTCAATTAGGATGAAAAACACGTTCACTTATAAATTTTAGAAATACTAGTTGAGCTAATTCTTATAAGAGAATTTATAAATGGGAGAATCTCATCCAGGGCCCCTAGGTGAGAAAAAATTGCATTTAGATCCCAATGTATTTTGAAATAATTCTGTAGGCTGAAGGGCCCTTTTCATAAATATGTTTTATGATAAAAAGATACAATTGCCCTTCATGAAAAAAGGCAACAAATACAAGTTTATATTTTTACAACTACATGTTCATGAATTCACAACTTTAAGTTCACATAGTAACAAGTAATTATCGATTGGAAGTGAAATTCTTGTTTAGAGTTAATATGTTCGTCTTGGCCAACTTAATAAATTTACAACTTAAAATTTAAATATTCAAAAGTATAGGTTCATCTATTCACAAAGTCAATATCCAGAATTTATGACTTCACATATTCAAAACTAAGGTTCATAGTGATAGCAAGTTTAGATTTTTACAACTATATATTCACCAATTCACAAATTTAGGTTCACATACTAACAAGTAATTGTTTATTGTAATGAAATTCTTGTTCAAGGTTAATTGACAAGTTTTTCTTGGCTAACTTAATAAATTTACAATTTAAAATTTGAATATTCACAAGTAAAAGTTGATCTACTCACAAATCAAAGTACAAAATTTATAACTTCATATATTCAAAACTAAATTTCATCATTACAGCAAGTTTAGATTTTTACAACTAGATATTCTTAAATTCACAACTTTATGTTCACATATTAATAAGTAATTATTCATTGGTAGTGAACCTAAAGTTCTTTCTTTCTCACTAATGGCAATTGTGTCTTTTCTCCCAAAAATATATTTGACAAAAGGGTCATTGGGCTTGTAGAATAAATTCAGAATGCATTGGGCCCTAAGTGCAATTTTTTTGTGCTTGGGGGCCCTAGATGAAATGCTCTTTTTATAAATTTTAGGGAATATTTTATAAATAATAATATTTAAATTATTAAATATTAAAATATATAATATTTTAATAGCATGTCATTAAAACAGATATAATATCTTTTTAATTACATATCAGTATTTATCATATTAGTAATCCAATAACCACTGGGCAGCTGGTCACAGTAGTTTGTTAAAATCATAATTTTTTTTATTTTATATGGGTAAGAAATAATGTTAATCTATTGGGATTTAATTATTTGTAATTTATGGGACTTAATCAGTATGATGGCTTTTTCTATAATTTTTGGGTTATTTTCTATATTTTTTCTAGTCTTTCTATGTAATATTTTAGGTCAATGGTCAAATTAATGAGTATTGAACAGAGGGGTGACATTACTCTATTATTAATACATAAGAGGCAACATTATGTCACCCTTGACTTGAGAGTGTCTAGTGTTTAGGGGTAAATTTGTTCTTTAACCCTAGCTATTATGTTTACGTTGCAATTTGGTTTATGTGATATCAAATGGTACAAAGAACTAAAGAAGGGAATAGAGAATTGGAGAAGCATTGGGTGATTTTGGGAGACTTGAAGTTGTATAGTGTGACATTGGTCTGCCATTGTGATAAAAGGGGTCATATTTTTTCAAAGTTCTTATAGGTATGGTGAATGCCACATTTGCAGGTCCATTGTGGATATTCAAAGTGGGGCCGGCAAGCATTTTTGGATGGTTTGAATTGAGTTAATTTGTAATTTTTAGCAAATATAATAAACATACACAAGATTGATTTAATTTTGAGTTGTATCGCATTAGTAATAAATTTTTAAATCAATTTTTTGCAAATATACAAATTTTCATAAATGTGAAGTCATAGCTTGAAGCCTCCATTGATGGTCTCTTCTGTAGTTGCTATTGCTAGGACCTAATAATTACTTTCCAGTTAACTTCAAAGAAGAGGAGGAAAAAAGACTTGCATAATGGAATGATGCTCAATAGTGCATATCCCAATATATGGGGAGAGTATTCTTTAATGGCCAACCAAGTCCTTACAAAAACCTTTAGGTATGCCCAACATATAATATATATATATATATATATATAAATCTATATCTCATAAAAAGTCATTTGGAGAATGTGTGACTCAAATCTCGAAGGGATGACAGAAAAAAATTATTTAATTACTCCAACATAATAAAATTTAAGTGGGTTTTCCTCTAGTAACAAGATATGTTTCCAAAAATATAAACAAAGGATACGTAGAGAAGAATAAGAAAAATGTAGGGCTCATTAGATTAATTTAGAAAACATTTTCTTATAAAATCAAATCCAAACTGTATAGAATTACTTGAAGAAAAGGAATGGACTTTGAGGTATTAAGTACTCAAAACCAAAATGTTAAAAGAGAAAAGAAACAACATGAAGAAATCCCAAAGTCTTATAATCAAGAAAATTTCAAATACTTTGTATATTATTACAGCACATGGAGTGACTCCAATTTACAAGATTACTTGTTCCAAAAAGAAATCTAAGGGCTGAAGAAACAATAGCTAAAATTTGATTTACCTATTATTCAACTAGTAGGGTCCCTAACATTTTCTTGAAACGAAGCCTTGATTTTTTTGAATGATGCTACAACATCAGGCATAGTAACTCATGTCTCAGGTAAATCAATGCAACAATTTAATGCTAACTCAAAAATTGATAATATATGTGGTAATATATTATTAGTATTTTGATTTTCATTGTGCAGCAAATTGGCATCTATAATGTTGATGATTGAATGTGGTGTTGATTTTCTCACCCAATCTTTCAAACTTAATCCTTGAACAAACATCTCATCTGTCGGCTTCTTCCTTGTAAAGATTTCCATTAGCAAAATACCATAATTATACATGTTTCCTTTGATAGAAACAACTCCTTTTGATCCATACTCTGTTATGCCAATTTCAACAATTAGTATAGAAGTCATGATTTCAAAAACAGTATATAAGATATGGTTAAACTTTACTTTTGTATCATCAATTCAAATATTTACACATGAAGATATACAAATCAAATAATATAAAATTTTATAAAGCATAACAAACAAAAGGACATATAAATAAATCTAAAAAATATTATTAAACCATTACCTGGTGCCATATAGCCAATTGTAGCCAAAGTTTTTGTATAAATTTCTAGTTGTCCTTCACTAAACAATTTAGCAATACCAAAATCACTAAGATGAGCTACCATATCTTCATCCAATAAAACATTGTTTGGTTTCACATCACAATGAACAACTAGTGTTAAAGAACCATGATGAAGATACTCTAAAGCAACTGCCACATCAATCATTATGTTCAACCTTTGCAAGACATTTAAATAATAGTTATGAGAGTATAACCATTTGTCTAGACTCCCATTTTCCATGAATTCCATTATTAGAGATTTGAAATGATCATTTGAGCAGCAACTGATGACCTTAATGAGATTGCAATGGCGTAAATTGCACATGGTAGCACATTCAATATCAAAGCTTCTTAATGCTTTGTCCATTTCTAACTTAAATACTTTGATAGCAACTATTTTTGAGTTTGAAAGAGTTGCTTTGTATATTAATCCAAAACTTCCAGAGCCCAAAAGATTACTCTCATCAAATCCATTTGTTCCTTGCCAAAGCTCATAATAGGATATCCTAGTTGATGTCTCAAAATTTATTTAATCTCTATTGGTTGAATCATTAATATGATCTTTCTTACACTTTAGAAAGACAATGCCTAAAAGAACCAAAATGACAACCATGCATATGATAAGCAATGAGCACTTTATCACTAGCTTCAATTTATTTGACATGTGCTTGTGTTCTTTCCTACATGGGTGAACTTGTAATTGTGACTTCCCACAAAGATCACTATTCATTATAAAAGATTCAGTAGTGAAATTTTGAAAAGGCCCCCCACTTAGAATTTCTCCATGCAATAAATTATAAGAAACATTAATGTGTTGAAGATGGATTAATAACTCTAAGGATTTTGGAATCACACTAGACAAATAATTATAGGAAAGATCCAAAGATTTCATACTTATCATGCCACCAAGCGATTCAAGAATACTCCCTTGTAATTTGTTTGGGCCAATGATAGGGTTTGCAAAGTTTGCAGGCAACCCATGGTTGTAGGGATGCTTCCTGAAATTTGATTTCTTGACAAGTTCAATAGCATAATTGTTCTAAAGTTTGATACCTCTGGTGAAATTATTCCACTCAATGCATTGGAGGATATGTCTAAGACCAAGATATCTTTGAAACTCCAAAGAGAAGAGGGTATATGAGAAATCAATTTGTTAGAGCTCAAATCCAACTTCCGTAGAGAAGTTTTCCCAAGGCACCCTGGAACCACTCCATAAAACATGTTGTTGGCAAGATACAACTCACTTAGACTTTTGAGTTGGCAAAGTTCATTTATGATGGACCCATACAATCTATTGCTACCGAGGCTTAAACGTTGAAGACCATGTAATTTGTTAACTCTATCAGGAATTAACCTACTCAAATCATTCCCATGCAAATCTAATTCCATCAAGTTTGTTAAATGTCCAAGTACATTGGGTATAGCTCCACTAAATTTATTCAATGACAAATCCAACTTAATGAGCTTAGAAGCATTTGATATGTTACTTGGAATTTGTCCAATAAGTTCATTCTCTTTCAGTAATAATTCCCTCAAGTTGGGAATGCCAATTCCTGAATATGATGGGAGAGTGCCAGAGAGGAAATTACCACGAAGGTTCAAACGTGTCAACGTTGAAATGTTGAATATATTGGAAGGAATTGCTCCTTTCAAATGATTTTGGCTCAAGTCTAAGAGATTAAGGTTCTCAAGTTCACCAATGCCTCTAGGTACAAAACCTGGACACGAGAAAGTCGATGGAAATCATGTCTTTTACATTGATAGGATAAGATAATTAAAAAATAATTTTTTTTGTTTCTAAAATTTTTAAAATAAAAAAAATTAGGGAAATCACAAATTACCCTGGAGATGCCATGGTTATAAAAGATTTATTATAGAAATAAAATTTTTTATGTTGTAATTGTTCAATAACTTTTTAATAGGGAATAATAAATTTGTAAAATAAAAAAAATCAAAAATTAAATTAAACCGGGAAATGATGCATTGTTTAATAAAGGGAGAGAAAACATAGCGTTGAAGTTGATAGGAAAGCGACAAAATCTGCACGCGCATAATATATGGGCATGCTGTGATTAGAAGAAAGAGAAGTAGAAGAAAAATTGTATTTTCTCTTGCTCAGTTTGAAATTAATGAATTTGCAAGATAAAAAATTGGAAAAAATAGTGAAATAGATAAAGAATATAATCTTGTATAAGGAGCGAGGAAGAAAATGTAAAATTAAACTTATTAAGAGAAAGATAAAATCTTAAAAAGTTGTAGTCGCATAAAACACGTGAACCCATTATGTACGGTTAGAACTTAGAGATTTTTTTTTTTTAAAAAAATCATATTGAAATCCCATTCATGGATTCTAATTTTTTTATTAAAAAAAACCACATGAAATGTCTAAATGACTCCAAAATCTGAAAGACTTTAATTGTAATTAATTTTTAATGTTGATTTACGAAAATATCCTTATTCCTTCAAAGCCCCTCCAACTCCCGCCATAACTAAAACCATAGATTAATTTTTAATACTAGATTAATTTTTAATCTAGTATGTTCAAGAATAAGTCTAAAAATTATGTTAAATATAATAAAAATAATTTTAAGTAATACTCGTTTCAGCCACAGAAGATTTAATGAATTTGCAAGATAAAAGTATTGAAAAAATTAAAATGGATAATTTAAACAGATAAAGAATGTCTTCTTCAATAAGGGGAGAAAAAATATAAAATTAAAATTATTAAGAGACCCATAAAATTTTAGAACAAAAGTAATGGAATTTTAGATTTACTCCATTTCAATATGAATGAACAACAAGAAATTATGAATAAAATGATGAAAAACAAAATCCTATTTTAGATTCACTCCATTCAAAAAAGAGATTAAAAAAAATGGAAACATAAATATAAGTACACTATACATACTTGTAAATGAGTTACCACCCAAATACAATTCCTTTAAAGATGTGCAATTACTTATTGATTTTGGAATGCTTCCCTCTAATTGGTCAACATCAAAGGCTTCACGTAAAGGGAGTTGATGGCACAATTCTTCAAGCAAATTACCATTTAAATGATTCCCACTAAGGCTAACCTTTTTCAATGAAGACATGTTCCAAATAAATGAAGGAATTCTACCTAAACAAAGAGCAAAATGTTTGTTTGTTGTTAGTGCGCATAAGACTGGCAATTCCCCAAATTCTGACACAGTGATATAAATAATACATGGAAATTTGTTAATTCGAGGATTAACATTAATAGAAAAATATACAATAACCTTTTTGGCAACTCCCTCATGTAAAAATTAAATGGATTTTTGTAAGAGCCATGTGTGCTACAACTTTTCTTGACATAAAAATTCGAAGCTAGTTGTTAAGAAAAATGAATTGCATTAAAACGTATAAGTATACTATAATTTTTACTCTTAAAGTGGTTTCATAAAAAATTTGCTAACAATATAGAATAATAAACATAATAATAAATGAAAAGGTTTTTAAGGAATAAATGTAACGGATGAGCAGATTGAGAATACCTGTGAAGGAGTTGACCTGTAGATGTAATATTTCTAGCAACGTTTCATTGCTGGTTAGTATTGGAAGATTACCATTCAAATTGTTTATTGCTAAACCCACAATTCTTAGAGAAGAAACGTTGAAGAGAGACAATGAAATTTCACCTATTTCAATTTAAAAGTGAACAACTAAAATTACATTAAAGATAGAATAGTTACAAGACTCTAATCAACCATTTAGCACTAAATTGATCTTGGAGAAAATAAAAGCAAGATAATGACAAAATGAAACAAGAAAGTTATATGAGATTATATTAAATGATGGCCTTTTCTAGGAGTCAAAAAAATAATCTAACAATGATGAATATAATAAACACACACACATACATAAATATTTTCACTACGCCTTTCCCAATTAGATTATTTCTATCAATAGAGTTTGCAACCATCGCCAAAAAAAGAAAAACACACATAAGATTTCTTTCTTGTTGATTATAATATATTGATTGTCATAAGTAAAAATAAATAATAAAATGTCAATACTTTAATGTATAATTTGTACTGTCCATTACGTTGGATATGAGGCTAAATCAAATAATAATGTTTGTCATGAAAAATATTACCATATGTGTGTCTTTGTTTTTCGTATTTGTAAGGAATTAAATAATTCATAAAAACTACACACCCAAATGAAAAGTGTTGGGCAACATCTAAATAGTTTGATCGAAAAATTAAAAATTCTATTAATAGTGAATGTATATTAAAAAAATATTTCAATATTCATGAATGTGTATGAACATATCATGGATACAATTAAACTTAAAACATTTCATTTGATAAAAAAAAAAGTAAACATTCCAATTATCACTTGGAATATATGCTCTATTGAAGCCATAAATTTACCCGACAAATCATTTTTTTGCACATTAAATAATTCAAATTTTGTAATCCCAAAACACATATTTTTTAGGAGAATATCAAATAAATTTATATTTTTTAGAACATCATTGACATCTTGCTCACAGTGAGAAATAACACTAATGACCAATTACTTTTTAAAAGCGATGACCCCTAAGTGGCAGGATCAATAACCACAGAATAAATTAGTTTTCATGTATGGGATGCGAGTGTGTCTTTTAATGTGATTCATTGAGAAATTTAGATCAATTGTCTATATTTGTATATTAAAATGGAAAGAAAACTCCCTTTTAAAATGAAAATACAGGGGACCGAAAATGAGAAATAAAAGGAAAGAGAGAAGCATCAAAGCCCATGAGTCAATCTTTTCTATAATGTCTATAAGATATTGAGATTAGATTGTTATAGAGAAAACAAATAACCAAAATTAATCATTCTTAGAAGCTTATCACACATATGCTATAAAATCTTTTCAAATATATAATCTTTTAAAGATATCTAGTTACTTAGTTGCATTGAATGTTTTTCACAAATTGATTCAATATTTAGCTTCTCTATTTCAAGATTTTTTGTCCTTTAAAAAATTGTGCCCCCACCATTGCAGGAGTGTATGCTGTAAAAGAAAAAATTATATGAACATACAAAATGAACGAAATGATGAAAAGGAGAATTGTGCCCCTACCATAACATGAGTGTGTCATAGAAATATGCAATCGCACAACTACACACCTGTACACAAAATTTCCTCAAAAGCATCAAATTAAGGGAGTGACAGACCTCATGGCATGAATGACATGGCATTAATGGCAATGAAGCTTGAGCATAGTAATCATGAGCATGGTGATATGGAAGGAGCCCAAGACAAGGAGCAAGGAGCCCAATACTTCCAATTCAATGTACCTAAAGACCCATTACAACATATTGGAGGTCTAATGATAAGAGTCTAAACTAAAGCCATAAAGCAAGCCTTGTTTAGTCTTGTACAAGAAGTTTAAGAGCTTGTAAAGCATTGGGGCACTCATCTCAAGCCCAAAGGAGAGCATCTATACATGTATAATGTGTTTAAGATCCAAATCCATGAAGAGCCAAGCCCAAGAGATGCACACCTTAGCCCAATGCAAGGAAGACTACAAGTTGAGCCTCTTGCAAGCAAGGAGGCATGAAACCCTAGTGAAAAAGTTAAGGGTGACATGATTTTAAATCCTTTATGATCCCTTAATTGTCTCCTAAATTATTTTCTATTTTAATGATCCTTTGATTTGATTTTCTATTTTGAGTCTAGTCAAAGATTATAATTAATTATATTATTAATTTTTAAATTTTGTAATTCCATAATTTTAGGATCACATCTCCTAAATTATGTGGCTAAATATTTTCTCATTATTTTATATTATTTCTCCTTTTAGTATTAGGAAATTAGAGTTTTAATTTTAGAAAATAGTCTTCTCTATAAGCCTATATAAATTAAGCATGCTCCCTCTTGTAAAGAAAAACAGAAGTTGAATGAAATTATTCATTTTAGAGTTTATAACTCATGTGAGCCTTAGTGCTTTGTGGTGGCATCCCGTGTGAGAAATAAACATGATCAAGAGCATGATCAACTCTTGTGATGTCTTCGAAGGTTGAGGTTCGTAGAGGCAGGTGCTATAGAAGATCTTTTCCTTGATCATTATCCCATTGTTTATTTCATATCTTTCTTTATTTTCATCATAAATTTTGTCCCTTTCTTTTTGTTATCGTGTTTTTATTGTGTTCAGGGTTCTGTCCCTAAACTAGCACGATTTTACTTCCGCATCCCCTATCAGGGAGGGTGTATTAGCCATTAATTGTTTGTTGCTATCAATTTCTATTGAAGAACTTTTGAAGAAAGATGATAGAATTTCACTTATATTTTACATTAAAGTGAGTATGTAGTTAGAAGCTCTCACAATTCTCTAACACTGAATAGGTATAGGTTTCATAAAAAGAATAAAAATAAGATATAATAGTAGAATGAAATACGAAAAGCTTTATGAAATCATATCAATTTGCTTGCAATATTCCAAGAGTTCAAAACAAATATGATGCGAATGTAGTAGAGAGAATAAAAAAAAATATCTTTTTTATTTGAGAACTGGATGTATTATCAAAATTACTTTGCCACAAGAGTCTTCCACTATAGAGTGGACCTAGATTCCTCTACATCATCCTTGAAGGATTATATCTAGCAAACTAAATAAATTAGCTTAGAACAAAGACAATTATAGATATTTAAAGAATCTAAATTACTTTCTGAAATATCTCTATTGACAAATTGTTATAAGACAATTTCAATACCTTGAGTGAAGATATGTTGAAAATTATTGGTGAAATCTTTAATGAAAATTTGTTGCCCACAACTTAACTTATAAGATGATATATATATATATATATATTTTGGTTACTTTCTGCCCTAATCATGTTAATGTTATATTTTTCTCTCTCTTCATCATTCTTTATTTAGTTAACTTCTTTTTCACTATTTCTCCTATCTCTTATGTCCAAAATTTTTAATTTCAAATTAGGTATTTATCAATTAATTAGCAAATGAAAAAATTTAACTTGAAAAATACTATTTAATTTCACAAAGCATATTTTTCAAATTAAACATGTAGCACAGTTCCATTCTAAACCCAAATGAATTAAATGATACATTTTATTTATTTTCCTATTATTGAGAATATCTCGCTAATAAAATGTATTTTTTTATTTAATTTCATAAAGTTTTATGTTTGTTTTCTTTACTGTTATAGGATAGGTTGTGATATAGCTAGTTGGTGTACTATTTTTTTTTCTTAATTTTAATTTCAATTTCAATGATTACTGTCTTACTTGGTTTTTTTTTGGGAGGGGGAATTAGTTGTAATTTTTTATCCCAATAAATGATTGAACTACCTTTTTTTAGTTATATTTAAAATTTTGATTCAATTCCTATAATATAATATGTAATTGATTTTCTATAGTTATTTATACATCTTTCTCTATTTTTAAATTTTTAATTCATCTATTTTATGTTTTAAAGATAAAAAAGTTTTAATGAAATAATTATAATTGATTTTGTTTCATATCATAGAATATATGAAGTTAGAATAATTTAATTTAAATTTATTGATGTTATATAAAATGATATATCTTTTTTTTTCTTTTCTCTCCTATTCATTTAAACTTTATATTTTTCTCTCTACTCGTCATTTTTTATTTATTTAACTTCATTTTCAGTATTTGTCCTATTTAACTTCTTTTTAATTTGAAATGTATTATTTAATTTCACAAAGTATAATTTTGGAATTAAACATTTAGGGCCCTTCCTCTATAAATTCAAATGAATTAAAATGATGTATTTTATTTATTTTTTGAGTATTGAGAATATATCATTTATGTACTTTGTTATTAATTTCAGAGTTTTGTGTTTGTTTTCTTTATTGTTATAGGATAGGTTGTGGTATATGTAGGTTTGTTTACCATTTTGTTTGTTTATATATCTTTATCTATTATAAATTTTTCAACTCCTCTGTTATAAGTTTTAAAAAATAAAAAAACTTAATGAAACACTTATAATATACAATTCTTGGAAACTTATGAAATAAATGAAAAAAAACAAAACTATGAACTTATCTATATGTGAGGGAAAAACTAATGTGCCAAAGATGTGATAATTGGGCTTGAGATATGTGGACTTACATTGAAATGCTATGTTTAGAACATTTGCTTTAAACAAATTCCAAAGAATCCAACCCAAAAAAAAAAAAAACAAATTTCATTGAAGATTGGCTAATAAAAAATTTAAGTTTTTATACAATAATTATTGATATAAGATTGGAAGTAATGATAAAAATAGCGAAGTGTCAGCTTATAAAAAAAAAAATAGTAAAGTGTCAATCTTGTTATGATATAATTGTCATTATAGTTATTAAATTTATATTGATTCTCATTACATCAAGAATTAATATATTAAACACTACTATCACCATTTTCTAGCAACACAAGAGACAAAGTATATGTTAAAGTGAATTTGGCAATATAAAACGTCATAGAAAAATAAGAATAGAAATATAGAAAACCTGTTTCAAGTATATATTGCTAGAAACTTATATATTAGAGCCAAAAATTCAAAACACATTCAGGTATATAGATATATCATGGATATAATTAAAGTTAATATGATGGACCCCATGGCACGGGTGACATAGCATTAATGGCAATGAAGCCTGAGGATGGTAATCATGAGCATGGTGACATAGAAGGAGCCCAATACTTTCATTCCAACGTACCTAAAGACCCATTGCAACATATTGGAGGTCCAATGACAAGAGCCCGAACCAAAGCCATGAAGCAAGCCTTGTTCAGTCTTGTGCAAGAAGTTCAAGAGCTTGGAGAGCATTGGGGCACTCCCCTCAAGTCCAAAGGAGAGCATCTATACGTGTATAATGTATTTAAGATCCAAACTCATGAAGAGTCAAGCCCAAGAGATGCAGACCTTAGCCCAATGCAAGGAAGACTACAAGTTGAGCCTCTTGCATGCAAGGAGGCATGAAACCCTAGTAAAGAAGTCAAGGGTGGCGTGATTTCAAATCCTTTATCATCCCTTTATTGTCTCCTAAATTATTTCCTATTTTAATGGTCCTTTGATTTGATTTTCTATTTTGAGTCTAGTCAAAGGTTAGAATTAATTATAATATTAATTTCTAAATTTTGTAATCCCATAATTTTAGGATCACATCTCCTAAATTATGTGGCTGAATATTTTATCATTATTTCTCCTTTTAGTATTAGGAAATTAGGGTTTTAATTTTAGGAAATATTTTTCTATGAGCCTATATAAATTAGGCCTGCTCCCTATTGTAAACAACACAGAAGTTGAATGAAATTATTCATTTTAGAGTTTATAACTCTTGTGAGCCTTAGTGCTTTGTGGTGGTATCCTGTGTGAGAAACCGACGTGATCAAGAGCGTGATCAACTCTTGTGGTGTCTTTGAAGGTTGAGGTTCCTAGAGGCAGGTGCTCTAGAGGATCTTCTCCTTGATCATTATCCTATTGTTTACTTCATACCTTTCTTTATTTCCGTCATAAATTTCATCCCTTTCTTTTTGTTCTTGTGTTTTTGTTGTTTTCAGGGTTCTGTCCCTAAACTAGCACGATTCTGCTTCCGCGTCCCTATCATAATACCTTTCAAGTTGTTTTCTATATTTGTAAAAAAAGAAAAAGAAAAGAAAACTTGCTTTGAAAAGAAAATGTAGGGAAAAAATGAAAAATAAAAGGCAAGAGGGAAGAATTAGAATCCAAACTATCCATTATATTATTTTTATATTATCAAATAATATCATTATAGTGGAAATAAATATAGATATTACAAATCTTTCAAAGATGTGCAATTACTTGATGTTTTCTACAAATATAATTGAATTAAAATTTTATTTCACCATAATAAGTGCGCGTTGTGAACACACACATATAAATCTCATGATAAAACATGGACAACAAATGATGAAAAACTAAAGGATATATTATCTCAAATTTATTTCTATTTGAGATGTTACAAACCCATGTGGATATGAGTATATCTGTGAATGAATTTGCACACTTAGCTTATAGATTTTGGAATGTTTCCATCCCAATTAAAAATTCTTTCTTCACTTTCACCTCACTTTTACAATTCTATATATCATATATGTTACTTTATTCATATTCACTTTGGGATTAGTTAATCTAATCCAGAGCTAATTGACATATAAAGCATCATATTCCATGCCTTTAAAAGTAATATAGCAGAACTATCAATATTCACTAATGTCTTATCAAAATGTGGAATAGAATTTAAGACAATCTTATGATTAAAACTCTTACCTTGCAAGTTGATGTTGGAAAGAGATAATGCTTGGAGGTTGGTCAAATTTCCAATGTCACTTGGAATGATTCCTGGGTTGAACATGTTATAACTTAATTGTAACTTCGCTAATTCTTTGCATTGATGCCAAATGGAAGGTATTACACCAGACAAATCATTTTCATCTACAAAAAATATTTCAAGATTTGGAAGTCCAAGACACACATTTGTTGGGAGACTCCCTGATAATTGATTCGCTGAAAGTTCAACGCGTTGTAACATTGAATTATTAAATAATGAAGATGGTATAGAACCACCAAGTTGATTCACTCCAAGATACAATACCTTTAGTTGTGAAAGATTGCCAATGTCATGGGGAATGTCTCCTTGAAATATTAGGAGGGAGAAAAAGAGCATGTAAGTGACAATTTTATATTTTTATAAAAGAAAAACATATATAGTATGGAAAAAAATCACAAATATATTCCAAATGATTGAGCACACAACTACAATTATTTTACAAATTAAAATTAAAATATAATTTAGATTATCTAATTCAAAATTAAAATATTCCAAATTTTAACCTTGTAAGGGTTACTCAATTTTTTTTAAATGAAAAAAATTCCATTCAAAAAGTTTTAAAGAAAGAATAATAAACATTTATTTTTAATCATTGATTTTAGATTTGTTTTCACTATCATTATAACAGTATTATTTTTCCCATGGTGTGACTTTATTAACTTAATTTATCAAGAATTGGATGCCAATTTTTTTTTCTTTTAAAAGAGATACGAAAAATGCTGGTAAAGCATAAAAAGAAATGTACATAAATAAAAAAAAAAGAAATTGAGACAAACCTAGATTCCTCTATAACAATACATATAAACAATATTGTAATCAAATTCAAAGATAAATAAGCCTTCAGATCCGTTTGGATTAATAATTACAGCAGAAAATTGGATGACAAATTTTCTAAAAAAAATAAAAATGTTGCAAAGTAAAAAGAAGAAAGTGCATAAACATATCAAAAAAAAAAAAAACAGAAGAAAACAATATAATTGAGACAAACTCATATTCCTCTACATGAACCTTGAAGGATTATATCCAGCAAACCAAATCCACAAGTTCAGAACAAAGATGATTATATATGTTAAAAATAATCCAAATTTTTACGAGACAACTTAAATAACTCAAGTGAAGATAAGTTGGAATTTCTTATTGAAATCACCCCTAACCTCGAAAAGGACTATTTTTGCTACTTTCTCTCCTATTCATTTTAACTTTTTATTTTTCTCTCTCCTCATCATCATTTATTTATTTGACTTATTTTTCAGTATTTGTTCTATTTCTTATGTCTCAAATTTTTAATTTCAAATTAAATAATTATTATAAGAAAAAATTTAATTTGAAAAGTATTATTTAATTTCACCAAGCATAATTTTGGAATTAAAAATTTAGCACAGTTCCTTTATAAACCCAAATAAATTATAATGATGAATTTTATTTGTTTGTTGAGTATTATGAATATACTGTTTATATGCTCTATTATTAATTTCAGAGTTTTGTGTTTGTTTTCTTTATTGTTACTGGATAGGTTGTTATTCAAAACCAAGTTAGATGGAGTATGTAAGTTCGTGTACCATTTTATTTTGTTATTCTTAATTTCAGAGTATGTAGGTTTTCAAAATTATTAAAAGTGAATTTGTTTTGAGGAAAAGAAGAGTTGTTTGAGTGCACAAGATACGGTTGAACTAGATTTCTTGTTAGTTTTAAAATTTCGATTCAATTCCTATATTATAATTTTAAATTTATTTTGTAAATTTATTTATATATTTTTTCTATTTAATTCCTCTACTATAAGTTGTAATAATAAAATAATATATACAATTGTTAGGAGAAAATGAAATAAATGTTCAATGATATATGGACTTGAAATGTATGGCAAATACTAATGGACAGGAAGATGTGATGATTGGGCTTGGGATATGTGGGCTTTTATTGAAGTACTCTAATTAGAAGATTTACTTTTAAAAATTTTAAGCTTTTTATACAATAATTAATATTGATATAAGTTTAGAAGGAATTTTTTTTATAAGATGAGATTAGAAGTAATGATAAATAGTAAAGTGTCAATCTTGTTATGGTATAACTGGTATTATATTTATTAAAATTTTTATTTTTTCTCATGAAGTCACATCAAGCAATATGCATAGATAAACTCTCACCATTTTATTTTATTTTCGTATGTATATGTGATTTTCTTGTTTGTTAAAAATTAAATATTTTTAAAGCTATACAGGTGACAACGTACATGCATATGAAATGTGCTAGCAAAATTAAAAACAAAAACAAGAAAAGCTTGTTTTAGTATATTGGTAAACGCATGTATATTAGAAACAAAAATTTAAAACTCATCCATGTATATAGACATATCATGAATACAATTAAAGTTATTAGTAAAAAAAAAAACAAAGAAAAGTTGCATATGAAAAGAAAATGCAGGGAAAATGAAAAATAAAAGACAATACAGAAGCATCAAAATCTCAGTGATCCTATTTCTATTATCCCCATCAAATTATATTATTATAGTGAAAAAATGATGTCAATATTACAAATCATCAACATTAAACATTCCTAAAAGCTTATTGTCAGTTGTAAGTGATAAAATCCTTCAAAATATAATTCTTTTAAAGATGTATAATTACTTTTCACATTCAGAAAAGTTTCCACAAATATTTCACCATTATTTGAGTGTGTGTCGTCAAAATATGCGTGTAAACAAAATGATTTCATTTCAAATTTATTTCTATCCAAGAGATTAGGAAGAAAAACAAACATAGTTTACTTGAACAACCCAACCATGTACATATACGGGATACGGACATATATCCAATAGAACCCAAATATAATTCTTTATAATTTTATCCATAATTGCTTTGGGATTAAATAATTAATCTAATATTCTAATCCACAGCTAACTGACATTTTATTCATAATTACTTTGGGAAAAAGTACACACACATACACAAGTGTAAATACCTGTAAATGAGTTGGCGCTCAAATATGTTTTTTTTTTTCAAAAATGCGCATTTGCTCATTGATTTTGGAATACTTCCCTCTAAATAATTAAAAAAATGCATAAAAATATCCAACTGAAATAGTCGAGACAAACTTAGGTCCTGCCACATGATCCTAAAGGGAATATATCATGCTAACCAAATAGACTAGTTTAGAGCACAAATAAATATAGGTATAAAAAATAATCCAAAACATACCTGACAAAGTGTTATAAGACAAACTTAGCAATTCAAGTGAAGATGGAAATTGCTTGGGGAATGATTCCTGAAAGCTTGTTAACTGCAAGTCATAAAATCTTCAAACGCTTGAGTCTTCCTACCTCAACAGAATTGTTCCTTCAATTAAATTACAACTCCAATCAAATACCTCTAACCTTGATAGATTGAATAGAGATAGTGGAATAAATCCATCAAAACTATTATTTCCAATATTTAAGTACTTCAATATGGATAAATCTCCTATCCATGTTGGAACTTGTCCATGAAAGTCATTGTAGCTCAAGTTCAATAGTTTCAATCTATGCAATCGAACTAACTCTCTTGGTATTTCACCATAAAAACTGTTGCTACTAAGATCAAGTTCAACAAGAAAAGAGATATTCCCCAATTGTGGAGATATGGTACCTTTAAGATCCATGCCACCAAGGTTCAAGGAACAAACCCTTCCATGGTGAGTATTGCAGGTGACACCAACCCAATTGCATGGAGAAGAAGAGAGAGACCAAGTAGATAAGAATCATATGGATCTGAAGTGATTAAAGATTTAAGGCTAAGAAGTGCAGATTTATCAGTAGTGATGTTTGTATCAATCCAGGCTAAGGAGGATATGAAGCAATGGAGTGAGAAGATCAGGAAAACAAAGGAAGGAGATTTTTTCTTGTTGAGCATATCAGACTTGTCAAAATTGCAAGTTGTGAATCTAGGAAAGCACACATCATTTTATACTTCTCCAATTCCAAAGCAAGTCATGGCATGCAAACACAACGACAAATGGAAAATTAAAATAACATCTCTCAAGATAAGATTAAGAAATTCAACTAAAATATTAATTATAATTAGCGTGTTAGGTAAATAATATCTGTTATATATATATTAGAAGATATTGTTTTAACCTTCTCTCATTTAATTTGTACCACATGGATATTACAGCTATCAAGAGTCTTCAATTGCTGAATATGTAATTCGCAGCGCTATTTCATTGGGAATGAGTGTTTTTTTTTTTTAATGGAACTCAAATAATTTTGTTTTAAATAAAAAAGAATGCGCATTGAATGGGTTCCATATTAATCAATCAATCAAAATAATCAAAACAAAATACAAGGAGAGTGGGACGAAAAAATTTGCAGCCCAATACAAATCTGAATACCGTTTCCAATAGAAATCTCATAGTTTGTAGAACTTTTATTTTATTGATTCGTGTTTGTTTTAAATTAATTTAATTCTCTACTTGTCTTGTATTTGTAGATTTTTTATTTTAATGAATATACAATAAATTACATAAATTGTATGGAAAGGTTATTTACAAATAACACAGGCAAGGTTAAATAAAGTGTGTCTTTTCCTCCTCCAAACAAAAAGGCGCAAGTATATGCAACAAATAATAAAATAATGAGTACTGTATGATCTGAGGGAGATTTGTTCACAGACTTTGTTCAATACCCATTTTTACTCATTAACCTTTATTATCATCATTTAATGAAACCACTAAATGATTTACAAGTTTAATTACATCAACTTTATCACCTCCAATATAATGACCTAAAAGTCTAAAAATATAAACATTATGAAATTTTAAACAATGGCTATCAAACAAAAACAATTATCGTTAAAGAGAAAAAAAGTTAATCTAAAAAATTTTAAATTAATTAATTAATATGAAAATCTTAGAAAATTGATGGCCAACAATAAGTCCATATGACTAATTTTTATTATTAAATTCTTTTTTCTTTTTAAAAAAGGTACATTTACTTCCATGGTTTGATAAAATTTCCTCGAAAGTGTGGGTACATGGCATGCTAGACTTTTTGAAAGCCTTCATAATTTGATTGGGTGTATTATATCAATCATCCTTTTGTAGGTGCATAGAGTGCTTGACTTGTGAGTAGACCTCAAAGTCACAGTACTCCGTTCAACACAAAGATATCTCTTGATGTATATTATTTTTAAATTGCTTATAAGTGTTCTTTCATTAGCTAATTACTCAAATAAAAATATCACATGCAGCCAACGTCAAAAGTTGCATTATATTTTCCTTAATTTTACTCATCATGGGAACATGGGCTGGCCCATGCGGAAGACTTTTAATGAGAACACAAATTAAAAGTTGTCCCGTAAAAGAAGCTGCGAAATGAAAGAGAAGAGCCTTCACTATGTTATTTCATTTGCGGTCAAATCTGATAGGCTACAGAGAGTGTCTATCCCCAGAAGAACGCTACTGAGAAGACCAAAAAGTCATAAATAAATGAGGACTTTGAAGTCATAACCAATGTTGGACCAGTCTCAATCAAAATAAAAATTTTAAATAACACATTTAAAAAATAACTTCAACAATCTTTATCGATATATTGCCATACTTGTCCAAACATGTCCCGTAATATTTGTTTATATCAGTCTCATACATGCTAAATTAAACAAACGCAATCTCATACTCCAAATACTATTCATTTTCTATTACAAATTACCAAAATCATCAAGTGCACCAAACAAACTGTCCAACTAATTAAGCTATAGTATAAAACAACCAAAAAACAACCAAAAGATAAATAAAAACACAATAACATAGTTTTGGGTTATTAAATTAAAAAAAACTACTTGCTAACTATTTGAAAATTATATGAGCAAGGATCATTTTCAGATTAAAGAAAAACTTGTATGAAATTTTTTAGATTATCTTCATTTTAATTTCCTAACTATAACATATGAAATCATCAATATAAAAATTAGAGAAGTATGAAATCAGTTTTTTAGAAGATTTAAAAAAATTAATTGTTTTATTGATAATGAAATGGAGAAATAAGAATGATATATATTAAAGCACGTGCACATGTACAATTTAAAAATGAAGCACCATATGTTACAATAAACATCACATTAAGGAAGCAATGCCGTAATTGATATTTTCTTCTGAAAACTGAAATTAAAGGAAAGACGAGCATACTTGTTGAGTCTAAAAGCACAAAATTGTATAATAATCTTAATTTTAAATTTAAAGTAACACTCACTTAAAATCTCTCTACGAAATAGAAATTCGGTAGGTGACCATAAATTCCACATTACATTATTTGAATTGATGGTGTGAAAATGTTGCGTAGAAAAGATGAAAAGAATAAAGGAGATTGTGTGTCGTATAATTTTTTCCGCTATCTCATTGATTAAGAACCACACATTTATTTTAGCTGCATTAACTTTTTTGTTGTCAAGTATGATAGGCCATTAAATAACCCCAAAAGTTCAGTAAGAAGAAGTTTTTTCCCTTAACTTCATTGTGTTGTACAATTTCACTTTTGGGACCATATTTTCATTTATGGTCAAGTCTGGCAAGCTATAGAGAGTAACCCCATAAAAACGTTATCGAAAAGAAGCCTGCATAGATACATTGTCATTTCAATTTTGTATTTCCTTTTTTATTTTTTTATTTTTGGGTAAGACAGTTATTCATTTCTTCATGATGGATATATAAATTCTACTATCTATAAAATTCTTGGTTATAATTTACAACAAATCAAACCGCCATGAAATATAAACTGATGAAAGAAATATTTGTTGTGTGTTCTCCCTCGTTCTCATCATTTCACATGGTTACTTAAATAAATACTAAGTATAATTTTAAAATCTTGTGGCTAATTATGTAGTGAATGTGTTATATAATACTAAATATTTAAAGAACAGGTTCTCTTGGAAGAGTTTCATAATATTAATATTATATAACACATTTACTACGTGTATATATAATCAATTTGTTATTTTAATATTTACTATAAGGAAAATAAGTTACGAAGGTTCAGTTCTATAATATTGTTGGGGATCATTGAAAACATACTTGTGGCAGGATTCAAGGAACAAACACCAAGTCTATGCTTCTTGTAATCCAGGCTAGCCCAATTTTTGGATTTCAAATAGTGTAATGTATACAAATCCTTGCTATAGTCAGAGCTAGTCCCATTTTAGACTTCAAATGTGTGTGCAATATGGGCTTTTCCAAGTCTTGGGTGACATATGGTTATTGAGTTCTGATATCACTTGTTAGGAATGAGGAGTAACTACTCAAAACCAATACAAGAGAATAAATCAGCAAGAATAGTAGAGAGATACTACATCTTAATTAAAAGTTTCAATAAATAGTTTGTGGATACTTTTACTTCATTATACATTAGTTATCAAGCCTTAATTTTATTCGATGTGAGATTTTTATATCGGCTCAAGTCCACTCAAACTTACACAACCTAACTTTCTTCTCCTTAAGTGTGAGTCTTCTTATATTAAAGATGCCACAAATACTATGTCCCTGCTCCTACAATCAGGTGACAAATGGGTTCAAGAGATGAAATTATACTTTCATAAAAGGAAAAAAAAAAACTTCTTCTCATTACTAAATTAAATACTTTTCTGGGGTTCTTTAAGGCCCTGTAGGCTTGACCAAAAATTATATAAGACAGTGATAATGTAATCTTCAAACTCAAAGTGATGGCTGAAGAAATTGAACAACATAGAATTTTTTTTTTAATGCGACGCACAAGGTGATGAGGATGTGCATCGCTATTTTTTCAATTTATACTAAAATGTCATTTTTTGCTTTACTCCTTAAGTTTCTATTAAATGATGATTTCAATAAATTCAAATGCATTAAATCATAAAACTAAATATTTAGTTTTGCATTTCCATTGCTTTATTTCGTTTATGGTTATAGTCTAGCTGGTAGGCCATGGAGAGTACCCTAAAATAAAAGTAATGGTGGGATATCAAAAAGTATACAAGTCTTCATACTTTAATTGATTGGATGTACATATCAACCACCCATTTCTCATGGAGTATTTGATTTGTAAGTAGACCTTAAAATCACACCCCATTTCACACGAAACAACTTTTATATATCTCCTTCAAATATATTTTATTTTGGTAGTATCATCTTAATTTACCCAAAGAAAAATTGCACAGTTGACTTAAAAAATACATGTAAATAGTGTGGCTTTTAATTATTCTTTGAAAGATTTCATATATTACATGTTAAAAAATAGTATGTATTTTTTAAAAATCACAACATTCAATGTAATAATCCACTTTTTACGTCAGAGACTTGAAGTGGTAATTATATGCAATTTAAAAATATTTTGGAAGATTATATTGAAGGATAACATCCTAACAAAATTTAAACTCAATTTGTAAATTTGATTTATAAATTATAATTATTAAAAATAATTAAAGATAACGTGTTTATAATATGAACTGATTTTGGTTCAAAGCTGAATATTGGTCACAATAACACGATATTGCGCAGCATACATCTCTAAAATACTTGTTAGTGCACATAGATATATTTAATTAACTCCTGGCATGCTTCATGGTAGTCATAATCCTTTTGACAAGAAACAACTTCTTATGAATGATACAAGAAAAACGTAGCTTCATTTACTTGTGGGTTAAGTTTAACGTTGGTAATAATAATTAATTCCATTTTGAAATCCTTAAAAGTATGCGAGAAAAGATCATTTTTTAGATTAAAGCAAAACCTGAATGAAATTTTTGAGATTATATACTTCTTCCTGAACATAAAATATAAAATAACCGATATAAAAATTAGTGAACCATAAGCTATGAAGTCTTGATTATTGGACTTGATTTTTAAAATTGTATTGTTGGGTTTAGGTCGGCCTAAGTCATGATGTGGACACAAATCAATGTGAATGATTGAATGTTGCCCCCTAAAAGAAGTTGATACAAAGAATGAGAAAGAAAATTGCATGTTGTATGATTTCTTCTGTTATCATATTCATGAGTAGTGCCCACATTTAAATTATCATTGCATTTTGATTTGTGGTTGGTGAAAATGGAAACTGTGATTTATCTACAATGAGTTTGAGATATTTACAAGCTATTTCGTGCAAAAGGGAGTGGAAAGGTCTACTCATAAGTCATGGGTACCATATATCTACAAATAAAAAGTCGATAGATATAATCAATTAAAGTTTGATGACTTTAGGGATATGTGTGTTTTTTAAGGGACATTTCCATGAAACAGGCTATTTTTAACACCAACAAAAAATTAGTAATAAAAAATTAATAATATTAAATTCTTCTTTTCTATAAATGCCCTTGATAAATTGTTTTGTAGAGAGAGATCAATATACATTGATTTAATTGAAAGGTGATCTTGAAAAGTAGTTACAACTATTTACCATTGTAGTGAGACAAATCACTTTTAACTATGTTTATTAATCCATGTGAAGTAGTTAAATGCTTTGCATATTTTGGTAATTACTGTTTGTTTGTTACAAATACCGGCACTAACATAGATGATAATGAACAGTGATTAAAATATAGATAACAAACTGTATGACTAATTAAAGACTCTGATCTTTTGGTATGCTTATATAAGCATAATTGTTAAGTTAATACAAATAACTTTTGACTATTTTTGTTAATCCATGTGAAGTATTTAAACTTGGAAATTATTGAAATTCTAAATTTATTAATAAAATTTACAAATTTCTAATAAGCCTGTAATAATGAACTTATAGTCTTAGTATTACTGTACTTTTCTACAAATGGGAACATGGTCTAACTCATAGGAAAAACATGTAGCAAGGACACAATTACTTTGAAAGATTAATTGTTGGCCCCTAAAAGAAGTCAATTAAAGACTAAATACTTTTGGGATATATATTTTATTATGGGACATTTCCGTGAAACACGCATTAATTGTATCCTATGCATTTGAGAAGAAAAATCTAGCTAAAGAATGAGAGTCTTTAGCTGAGAAAAATTAAATATTGTTTTGCATCTTGTTTATTTACCCAATCCAACATATTGTTACTGCATTACTTTTACAGTTTTACATTCATAATAATTACCACGGAAATGATATTATTTATCACTTTGTGTATATAAAAAAAGTCATTCATCATTAATTAGGTTTTTTTCCTATTTTACTTTTTCACAATTTTCTTAGTAGATTAAAATATAATGTTATATATGAGAGAGAGAATATTTTTGAGAATAAAATATTTAACAAGACTAAATTAGAAAATTTCTTTTATTTTGAACAACAATCATAATTTAACTGCCTCTTCCTACTTCCAGTAATGTAATTAGAAGTAATTTGTATATAACAAGGAAAAGAGTATGAAATATTACTTTGGGATCCTTGAAATTTTGTTTTCGGGCAAAGGATTCTTGAAATTTCCAACTGTGTCACGTTGCATTAATTGTTTCTTTTTACTGTTTTTGATAGTGTTTTTAGCTCTGTTAAAGTCGTCAGCTCATAGGCCTTTGAGATTTAGTCACAACTCACAAGTATGCAATATACCAATAAATAAACATTGATAGCTAGATATAGTCAATTAAAAGTCTGCAAACTTTTGAGGTCTACTCACAAGTCAAAATTGCCATATAAATAATATGGCCATGTTATTAAATTTTACCAAGGGTTTGTTATTTGTCAATACACATGTACATTTAATTAACAAATTCAATACATGCACTTATGTGGTCTAACAAAGTTGCGCATGTAGTAAATTTAACTATGGTTGATAGCAGTGTGAATTTTGAGTATTCACGTAGCAAATGCTGATTTTAGTGAATTCTAAAGAACCAAAAACCTGCTACGGAGATGTTCTCTTTGGATTGGGTTGCTTGACCCCATCCCAACTAGCTCATTTTCTAGATCATGCTCCTTTTAATTTAGATATCGGATTATTGGATTTAATTTTTAAAATTGCATGGTTGGGTTTAGTTATACCTCAAGTAATATCATGTCACCATGGCCTGACTCATAAGAAAAATACTTATGTTGTATAATTGAATGATGTCCCCTAAAAAAAGTTGATGCAAAGAATGAGAAATAAAATATTATGTGTTTTATAATTTCTTCTGTTATCATGTTGATGAGGGGTGACATTTTCATTATCATTGTATTATTTTGATTTGTGGTCGGTCAAAACAAAAATTCTATTTTTGTTTTGACAATGAGTCTCAGATATGTATAAGTTGTTTTGTGTGAAATAGAGTGTGACATTGAGGTCTACTCAAAAGTTAAGATGGAAGAAATGGAATGGAATAGGTTAAAAAATTAGAAGTAAAAATAAAATGATCGAAATATGGAAGGGAATATGTGAACTATATTTATAAGGGAGAAAAGGAATTTAGTTTATGAGATTGAAAGCCATGATTGATGAGGTTTTTGGAGGTTATCTACTCTTTCCCAACATATAAAGTATTAAATAAATAGTATAAAAATAAAAATAAATGTAAACAATTAACACCAAGGCATCTCAACCTAAAATGAGAGAAAAGGGCTCGACGAGGAGGAAGAAGGGCTCAATGGGATGAAAATAGAAGAAGCCTTATAGAATTAATACAGACTTGCATTTTATATTTTAAATTCAGTTGAAAATACAGTTGTTATAGTGTGATGCTAATGGAAAAAGAATGGGCTAAGGCAATATATATGGACTGGAAATGTGAGGCAAATATTAATTGGGCTTGGGAGATTTGGCTGACATTGAAGGAGTTATTAGGATACGTGGATGGAGGAACCTAAAGTTATGCAAAAGTTCCACTCTTTCTTCTTGTTTTTTTTTTCCTTTTTAAGGAAGAAGGGGCAAAAGCCCAATAGTACTCTTTCAATTTTGATTTTATTGCTTTATTACATTTTTCCTTTCATAATCAAGGTACATTAAAAGAAATTAATTCCAACTTATCTACATCCATGTGTTGTTTTCCTTTCAACAAAAACCATACCACAAATTTAATGACGTTTTTGTATATAATGCTCTCGTGAAAAAAAAAATGAATAATAAATATGAAAAAAAAGAATATACCATCCAAAGACTAAGAAAATACTTCATAAAATTAAAAGACTAAAGTGAAACCTGATATAAAGTTATAGGATTGAAGGTACATTTTTGGTGTTAACATTTAAATAATTTTAACCAATTTACTTTTTTATATTGATTTTAACTTATTTCCTTAATTTTTTTGAAAATGGTTGGCAAAAAAAAAAAAGTCGAAAATGTCTTGGAGGGGAGAAATAAAGGTGAATTAGCCAATCTTATACATCATGGAATATCCACAAAATATAAATCAATTTGAGGTCAGTATTCAATTAAAAAAAAAAGGTGAAGGTGCAAAATTACCGAGTATTCTTAAGGGAAGAATACGAATGAAATAATTTGAAAGGGAAAATGAAAATTGGGAATTATATTGTCTCTTGTGCCCCTTGCTTGGGATCAGATTTGAGCATGTAAATTTAACCTTAGGATCATTCTTCTTTGGCTTCAGTTCATGGATTTCGTGCAGCATATATTTAAGCTCTTCCATGACCTAAACAAATAGTAGCACTATTAAAATACATTGTGCGCAATTGATTCCAGTGATAGTTATTCAATCTCACAATTTAGGAATTATTTAATGTGACAAGAATTAATATTAATGAGGTGGAAGACAATAACTTATAAAAGTGCCTAGGAGTTCCTATTAGTTAGTTCACAACCTAAGACACTTCAAAGACTTAAGTGAAATACAACCTAGAATTTAATTAAACTAATTATAGCTAGTTCATGTGTACTATGTTGTTGTGATGTGTGAATTATTCCTTAATTATGAAGAATGAACTAAAAATAAATTCATCTTAGGAAAACAGAACTAAAATGCCTTAATCTTAGAGCCTGTTTGGTTTTTATTTTCATTTTTTATTTTTAAAAATTGTTTTGCAATATAGATTTTAAAATTATTTTTCAAAATAAAAGAAAAGGAAAATTTGTTTGGTTGCATTAATTTAAAAACAATTTTAAAATTAAAAAATTGATTGATAGTGATGGTCACCAGTGGTTAATGGTGGTGATTTATAATAATTATTGTTTAAGGTAACTGTAGTTTTAATAATTAAATATAATGTATTTTAAAAATAAAAAAATGAAATGAAAATAACTTTAAGATATTTCTATTTTTGAAACAAAAAATGAGAATAGTTTGGAAAAAACTAGATTCAAAAACTCCTTCAATCGAGTTTTTTTAAAAAAACAAAAAACTGTTTTTAAAAATAGAAACCAAACACGCTCTTAAACTTTGGAACCTTTTGACAATATTTTTGAAAATTATAATTTTGGTGCAAAATTTTTTATATTTTCACTTTTTATACAAAAATTTTAAAAAATTGCAAGAACCAAAGCGATCTTTTTCCCTCTTATATTAAAAAAACCAAATGATCAAAAGGTGTATAAAATAGTCATTTCATAAAGATTAAATGACAAAACAAATGAAAATGTGGGTAGAAAGTAGGTAAGAAATTTGGAGAATTATATTCAAGGACTTGGCGAGAAACTTATTTACAAACAAGAATTAATAACAAGTCTCATTAAAAAAAATATAGGTCCATGTTTCTATTTTAACAATAATCTATTTCATATTAGTCCTTGCTTGCGAACACTACAAAATAATTACTTTTGGCAATGAAAGTTCAAAAGTCACCGATAAAGGTTTTAAGCGGCGACTTTTCACCATCAAATGATCGCCACTAAAAGTCTAGTTGTGAATAGCTTTTGACGGTGACAAACGTAGTCATCGCTAAAAGTATACCTTTGCTGGCAAACTACATCATCCACTACCATTCTTAAGTTAATAACATATCAAACACTAATAATTTTCGACACCCCACAATACCAGAATGGGCAACAAATGAGCAGAAATTTAAACAAGAAAAATTAACAAATATAACAATCTATAACATTAAATAAATCAATCCCATAATCTAGAAATCCAAGGATATTGGAAGAAAATGAAGAAAAACCATAGGAATCAGACTTGGAGAAGAGAGGATTGAAATACAAAGAGGAAGAACATAAGACAGTAACCGACGGTGTAGGTGGTGGTGCTTTCACGTCGAAGAAGATGATCGATGGCAATAGTGGAGGAAGATTGAGAGATTTTTATTGATTTTGTGTGCAAATGGAGAAGAGAGGATACATGAAAATATATATGGGCGGGAATGAAAAATGAACCTGCAAAATTGATTAAAAAAGGGAATAAATGACGGGTATTTTAATGCCTACCATTTATTCCCAAATATATGATGGGTGTTTTAAACACCTATCATATACTGTTATGACTTTAATGGCGAGTGTTTTAATGATCGTGTTTTAAACACCCGTCATTTAAAATTCAAATTTTTTTTCCTTCTAGAAAATGAAACGTTGGGCAATAATAATGATCATATTTAAACATCCATCATTTATTGTCAGACCTTTAAATGACAGGTGTTATAAACACCCATTATTTAAAGGTTAATTTCTTTTTTTTTAAATTAAGAAATCAAAAGGTTTTTTACCTTTAAATGACAGGTGTTTTAAATATCCATTATTTAAAGGTCTGATAATAAATGATGGGTGTTTAAACACCCATCATTTATGGCCTGGCCATCACCTGTCTCACTCATATATGATGTATTTTTCTTTAACTGTCATTTTTTATGACATCTTATATTTAAATTTTTATAGTAGTGGCCACTACAAGCAATTACATTACTTATTTTTAATTTTTTAATTATTTTTATGAAAATACTTTTGGTGGCGACAAACTATCATCGCTAAAAGTAACTATAAAAATTATTTTTTATTTTTAATGATTTTTTGTTAAGATGCTTTTGACGGCAACATTTAAAATAATTACATAAATTATTTTTTTGGCAAAGTCACATACAAGGACCATTAAAATATGGTATTAATAGAAAAGGACTTATCTATATTATATTTTTTAATAAAATATTATTTTTGTTGTAGCAAATGTTATTGAAAAAATTATATTGAAGTGCCACACAAGAAAATTAATTACTACAAATTTCATTGATAACTTAATTAAGGAGATTGATAACTAATTTTATTATTAATCTCTTAGTTCAGTTGTCAATGAACCTTGTAGTAATTAATTTTTTTATGTGAAACTTGAATGTAATTCTCCCAATATTATTTTTGTTAGGAATATGAACTTAAAATGAAATAATTTTTAAATATTAAATAATTTTCTTATAAAATTTTAACCAATTTTTAAATTTTATTTTTATTTTTTAAATGAAAATAATTAAGTATACGTAATTTATTTATAAGTATGTATTATATTAGTTTACATTAAACATCTACTTTTTTCCATATTTTTCTTAAAAATTAATAAATAAATTACTAAATTTTTACCTTCTCCCATGTTAAATGCTTCCCCTTATTTTATTAAAAATAAATTTTATCTATAATTTTTCAAGTATCTTAAAAAATATTTTAATAAAAAATTTATTTTAATCATATAAATTTTGTTAATAGTCATTTTAAACAATTATTCTTTTTTATCATTGAGATAAGAAAGGGGTGGATATGTGATAAATTAAAAGAAGATGCTAAACAAAAAATGAAAATTAAAAATATAAGTGGATATTTCATGATCAAAATAGAAAAAATCTTGTCTTGACTCGATCTAGATTAGTTTGGACTTCCATTAAAATCTCTTTAATAGAGTCAATCTTAAGATAATAAGAAATACTTCCCAAAAACTTCATAATTTAAAATAAATGAACTTTAATAAGTTTATATATAATTTCATCCATAATTCAAATATTAACATAAATTAAACAATCAAGTTTACAATTCTCATCCAATAATAATCCCAACAAATTTAACATTAACAATTAAACAGTTTGAGTAATTTGAAGAACGAAAACTAGATGAGGAAACACTTCATAGAATATGCCCACACTTGACGCTTATTTTTGTTAATACTTGACGATTTATAACGGTCAAGTAACATTGCGACATATATTACAGCCAACTTCACTTGATAGTTAAAAAATGCCAAGTATTCTCGATCTATTTTATTTGTTGCTTATTTTAAATAACTATCAAATATGAAGAGTCTTATTTAAATAATCTTGTGCTAGTGAAAAGTAGAGTTCGATAGATAGAGTAGACAACATGTGTATACCAAGCTAAGCATCAAGTGCACAATGTGTTCAAGTAATCTACAATGCCATTTGTATATCATAACATCTATACAACTTTAACATTTCAATGCATGTAAGTAAGTAAGTATTTATGTATAACTTAGCTTGATTATAATTTGAAGAATTTTTTTTTGAAATAATTCACAAAAATAAAAAAAATATTCGTTTATAATTTATATATAACTTAGCTTGATTAAGTTTACTAACTTAATAAGATCATTATTAAAGTATTTATGTATAAATTAGCTTGATTATAATTTGAAGAATTTTTTTTGAAATAATTAAAAAAATAAAAACAAATATTCATTTATAATTTATATAACTTAGCTTGATTATGCATACTAACTTAATAAGATCATTACTAAAAGAAATAAGATCATTATTAAAATACTAGCTTAACAAGATCATTACTTTTAAAAGCAATTATTATTGATCTTATATATAATTTATTTATCATTCTATATATAAATTCCTTTCATGGCAACAAATTTTTCCATTAAAAATAATTATGTAAATTAATTTTTATAAAAAAATTTTTAAAATTTTTTGTAATTATTTTAATTTTTTAATTATTTTTTTATGAAAATACTTTTTGTTGCCGCTAAAAGTAATTACATAAATTATTTTTTTATAAAAACTTTTTTGGGTGGCAACAGCTTATCGCAGCTAAAAGTAATTACATAAATTATTTTTATTTTTTAATGACTTTTTATCAAAATACTTTTGGCAACGACATTTAAAATAATTACATAAATTATTTTTTATTTGAAAAAATCACATATAAGGACCATTGAAATATGTTATTAATAGAAAAGGACTTATAACAAGTCACTATTGGGAGAGAAAAAAAAAAGAAAAACAAATCATTGTTCTTATTTTAATAACAATCAATTTTTTATCAATCCTTGTTTGCAAATGACATTCTTCAACGTTCCTCATGTGCGAAGTTTCCCTTTTATTTTGACTTCATTATTTCATTTATGGTCAGGTTTGCAAGCATTGAAAAGAAGTTTGTATAGATACATTGTTCATTCAATTATATTGTAATGATCTTAAATTTTAAATTAAATAAATTTCTCCCTCAATTGATATTTTATTTAATTTAATTGTTAAAAATTTTATAGAAAATAGAGAGTGGTAGTTTATTGGAACAATTTTTTTTTTTTAAGGTTTAAAGTTCAAATTCTACATAACAAAAGTTTGGTTTTATTTTATTTTAAATTATAAAAAATTTGTGTCATTTCTTGTAATATTCTTGTGCTCTTTTTTGTAGTTTTCTTTGTACTCTTTTTGTAGTTTTTGTCAATTTGATCTTTTGATCAGATTTTATCTTCTTGGGTGCCAAAAAACACAGCATTTTGCGTTCTCCTTCTTCTTCACCAACATCTTGCTCCTCTTCTCTCCTCACCGTCGAATCGCTCCCTCACTGTTGGACTGCTCTCGTTGCTGTCACTCTTCTCCTCTGCTTGCCGAACCTCGCTGTTCCTGCTCCTCTCATTGCCACTGTGAGCTTGCTGTGATTCCTGTTGCAGCTTCACGATCCTCTGTTTCTTTCTTTCCTCGGTGCTGGTATGGTGTGCGTGGGTAACCAAGGAGTTTGGGCTTCTTGAATGTTGTTCCTTTCGTCTTCCTCCAGTGGTCTGCATGCTTAAGAAGTGACTTTCTGAATTTTTTTCTGTCTCCTCCTTTTCTGGTCATCCGTGGGTGTAGAAGCTAAGGGATTTGGCTCTTTTGTTTTGTGATGCAATGGCTTTTAGGATGATGGTTGAAACTTCTACTTTATTGTTCTAGCTGATTGTTGTCGTGGCCTACGAATTTTGCAAGGAAACTTGAGAAAATTCAAAGGCTATAGTGGTACTTTGAAGTTGGTAGCTATTAAATTTGAATTTAAGTGTTGTTTTGATTAATAATGGAGGCCAATTCATTTTGAGGCTAAGCTGAATTTTAATCAAAGAATTAAATGTTGGAAGTTATTGAAATTCCTTGGATGTTTGCTTTATGAATTGATGGAAATGCCCTCAAGTTACTTGTAGAATACTTAAAAGAAGAATTTAGTAGAATGAATATTGTTAAACTTCCATGTTATAGCTTGGAAGAGTATATATAAATTTTCATTTAAGCCACTGATTGGAATTTTAAAATATATAGTAGGAGAAAGAATTAAATAAAGCTCTTGTTATAATACTTTATTAAGTATAAATAAAGGATAAGAAGAGTTAATATGACCTATTATGAATTATAATTGACGATGAGCTATAAAATGAAATAAGAATGAATTAAGATTTATCAAATAGTATGATTAATTTAAGTATATTTGGAATTTTAATGAATATAGTGCTATCTTGATTGTTGCTTGAAAATTTAATTGTTGTTATGTTGTAAGGGATGGATACCACTTGGTAAGGTCTTCTCTTGCTCTAGTTATGTTGCCAAACACTTACTTACATTAAGAAAAGAGTGAATAACTAATTGTAGGATTGTAATTTACTTGTTAGCAAATTAATGACACCCTTGAAATTAAGTGACAAGTTAAAGTGAAGCAAGCTTTAGAATTATTGAAAACTCTTAGATAAGTGAGTAGTGTCCCAAATAATTTCTTACAAAATGTTTATAAGATTTCTTTATTTAAATTTTTACATTATTCTTTTCTAAGTTGTATAAATATTTTTTGTCAATTTTAATTTTTGGATTCACACAATTCTTTTTACTTACCAAACTTTTATATTAACTAGTTTATTATGGAATCCCCTTTATGTTCATTAAGAATTATGCTATTGTTAAAGAATATTTAAATTTGGTACATTATTAATTGAATACTTATTCTAAATATTTTTGTTGTTTAAATTGTATGATTTATATTACAATTACTAAAACAGTGATTCGTGCATGAAGAAAATTGAAAAGAAAATTTGATAATTGAATATTATATTTTAAAAAGAATGGTTTTTAATAAATGTTTTAACTCCATGCATGCTTGATTTTGATTAGGGGGACTGAGTTCAGAATACTGAATGTTAACGACAGTTTTGTTAGCCTTTAGCGTGCCATGGTACACCTAGTTAGCAGGGTGCTTAGGATATGCTAGTGTCGTGTGACAGCCAATGCATGTGGAATGGGGGAGGGATGATTATTCATGAGCATAGTATTCATGCTTGTTTTCATGCTTCAAGTCGGACTTGTCAATTACTTACCCTTGTGGACTGTATCCATGCTTGTTAATTGTTCTGATAAAGTCTCACTAAAAAATGAATTTTTGGAAAGTTATTCTTTTTAAATTTATTCTATTAAACAAATTTTTGTTTGATCGTATATGATTTTATATGGTAAATTCCCTCCTAGGTTGGATTTAAAAATTTATTGTTTTATGTTAGTTATTTACAAACATTTTTTTCTTGATTATATCATTATTCAAATTTCTTTTATATAATTTTATGAGTTGTATGGTTCTTGATAGCCTATAAAATTCAAAAATTATTAGTTTATTTCATAGTTATATTGTTGAGCAACTTTGTCATTTATTGCTAGTTAAAATATATGTTTTAATTTTCTGTTGATTTGTTTTAAATTAAACTTTATTAATTACTACTTTTACATGTTTTATCTATAATTTTGATTGGATTGCTACTTACTAGAAAATTTTCTTTGATCTCAAATATTGAAGATGACCCTGCACTTCTTATTGATCATTGAGGGGTTCTATTGCTTTTTCAAACTGCAAAAGCACATGTTAGTCATTTTGTTGATGCAAATATATATTGTATTATGCAAATTGTAACTTAGTACTTCACGTATATCGTAGTTAGGTCCTAGACTTTATTTGTTATTATGAAATCTACTGGTGTGAAACTAAGCTCCTTTCTAGTTTGGTTGACAAGTTTTGCTACTGTAGAAATTTTGGGAGATGTTAATTATAGGAGAGAATCTGCCAAAATTTCTATGGAATGTTTAAAATTTTACCAACTTTATAATTATATATATATATATATTAGAGACCTTTTTTGACTAGTAGAGATTATTTATCAATATTTTATCCTAATATTTGGTTGATTAAGGCTTATGAAATGCGAATTTATTTTATATTCTGTGCCAGTCATAACCTTAGTACTAAGGTGTGACATAACCTATATCACAAAATATGCTATCCCTACAGCATCAAGCACTAAATGTACACAACTCATGCATAACTCATAGAATAACATAAGAGCAAGTAACAAAAACAAAGATATGGAGACAAATAAGGCAGTGTTTGGTTGGAGAAGTTGGAGGGAGGGAAAGGGTTGTTACACAAGGACTAAAGTAAACCCTACTATACTCTCCTCTCACTCCCAACACTCTTCTATAATAAAATTAATTTTTATATAATATGAAAATATAATTATGTTTTTATTATTGAATTCCGGCCCAAAAAAATCATTGAAGTAAAACTTTTTCTAACGAGATAATATATTAAAATTCATCAAATCATCTGCATATTAAAACAATTATCATAAATAAGTTAAGTGGTACTCAACAATTAGAAAAATAATAAATTATGATATGAACAGTTTTTTATAAAAGAAGAAAAAAACTAGGAAAAGAATTGAAATGATATAATGTCAATTTAGAATTAGCTCACTCCCCCTCCAAAGTCCTAAACCAAACAAGAATTTTCCTCCTCTTCATCTCAACCAAATAATAAGTTCAACCTATTAGAGCACTTTTGACATAAGCTCTCCTATAGGGCTTACTTTTTCTTTTTTAATTTTATTTTAATAATAGCCTATCATAGTTCTTATCACAGAAGTGCTCCAATATGTTTTAACTGTTTTTTTTTAATTTTTTTATGTGACCTAGCAGAGCGCTTATTGTAAAAGCGTTCTCTTATATTGAGTGGTTTTTTTACAAAAGCACTTTGATATGGTCTGCCTCAATATTTTGAAGTGTATTTTTTTTTAATATAAACACTCCGAAATAGGTGCTCCTCCAGGGATGGACGTATTATATCTTTTTAGTAGTGTAGTCATTGTTATATTTTCTATATTTATTGTCTAAATTATTTGTGGCTTCAATTTTTATGTATCCTTTCCTCCAGGGACAGATCGATGTTTATAATAGAGGGTCAAGTAACTCAAGGAGAAATTACTTAAGATGATCCTAAATAATTTTAAGTGCTCCCTTAAAAAATTTCAATTGCCCCCTTACTTCAAAAAATTCCACTTATCCCCTTATAAAAGTTTATTTATTCCATTATCTAAAATTATATATGTGTGTGTTATAAACTTAAATAGCAATAGTTTTAAAATGAAAAATCAAAAATTAAAAAAAATTATTTATGAAAAATGTTATCACAAAAAATTCTCTATCATACAAAGGAGGTATATCAGTTTTATTTAATGAAAATTAAAAAACATGATTCTAATTGATATAAAAAATATAAAGAGAGTATTTTATGCTATTATAATGTTATGTTTTATGCATTTTTAATATTTAATTTTATTAACTTATACCATTAATATAATTTAATAGATATTTAAAATTATTTATTTTATAAAATATTAATATTTATTTTAAATATAAATTAGCCCCATTGAATTTTTTTTTTGGGTCCATCATTGCTTTCCTCCACAAGACCCTACATTTCTTATAATTTTCTTCATTTTCTTATTTTACATGTCTTTTCTTATAATGTTGCATTCATAATAAAAATCAAGTTGTAGTAATAAAAAAAATTCTGATTGAAGGTTTAGCCCAATTTTATTAGGTAGAGTGAATTATATTCGAGGAGCAAATTAAAACCATATAGTGCATGTATTCTAGAGTGGCTAAAAAGGTTTGTTGTGTTTTTATTTGTACATTTCATACTCATGATTCTTATTTTCCCTGGTATTCTTGCAAAACAAAAGTTTAATGTGCTGGAGAAAAGGAGGGCTTGGATAGAAGCTACCATTCAAGATGCTTGAAGACCGTATAAATGTGCAACTAAACAAAAATATTGTACAAAGTATGCAACTATGATTGAAAGATTGAAGAACTCTCCATTAGATGTGCTGGAGTATCATTTTGGAAAAAGATTGAAAGCTCTTGATATTTCTATTTTTGTTATTCATATTAATTTAAAGTTTTGAAAATTACATTGAAGTGAGATAACTTTTTATTGAAATAAATAAAACCTGGACTGGAATTTTTAGTCTGACAAGCATATAGATACAGAAAAAAAAATATTCCATATGTCTGGCATCATTTGAATCAGATAATTCAATATTTTATTGTAATTTTAAATAGATTTCAAGAAATTCAATTTTTGTAGTACAAGTTTGGATTTGGAAACGGAGTTCACAATTTGTATCCTGCCCCAGCTAGCTCCCCCATATTCATATCATCACATGCGATATAAATTCACAAATGTATCAAGGATAACGTTCAGACTTCGGATTGAAGTGTTCATTTTTCTAACGTTTCTATCAATGACTACATAGAAGCCTTGGAAAGCCCAGAACTTTCAACACTAATATTGATCAAAATTTTCAGAAGTTGGATATGGATCTATTTTGAATGATCAAAATTTTAAAATTTTTTCTTTCAACTTTTAATTAATAAATTTAATTTTTGAAAATTCAGATATTTTTTACCAACATTTAATTATGATAATTAAATTAAATAGATTATTTTTATTCTTCATTTTCCATGTATTAAAATAATAAAATACTAACATCACATGAATAAGTTAAATTAAATTTGTACAACCAAGATTATAAGCATGAAATCCAATATGGTAAATCTCTCTTTCTCGTCGTCAACATACTTACCTTACAAAGAATCTCCCTTAACAAAACCTCTCCAATTTGATAAATTATTTTAGATAGTATTTGGATTCACGACTAGAAAAATTAAAATTAGTGACAGAAATTTTGTTACAGAATGAAATCTATCACTAGTTACATAAATTATTGACTCCCAATAAAGGATATAGTCACATTTTATAAATTTAACAACCAATTTAAATCCGTTACTAATTTCCATCACTAAATCTTTATATTAATGGAAGATAAGAGATGAATATTTTTAATTAAAAATTTATAAGATGTGCTCAAATATTTTATAAAAATTAAAAATTGATAATATACAAAGAAAGATTCACATGAAAAATATTCAAAATTAAAAAAGTAAAAAATTATATAAATATTTTTTTCTCTTATTGTAAGTAAATATATAATATAAAATGATCTAGAAAACATAACAAATAAATTTTATTTTATTTTGTAAATTTAAATATAAAAAAAAAATTTTTAACATATGAAAATATTTTAATTGTAACACATAATATAAAATTACATAAAAAATATTTATTTTCAAAATATATATCAATCGCTATTAAATAATATATTTATTTTTTCAGCAATAATATATTTATTAACTAATAATATATGATGATTCAAAAACTTAAGCTAAATTAAAATTTATAGTAAGATAATTTAAGTATCTTTTTATTAATTTTAGAGTAAATTTAACAAGAATAAATTAGTGGGTTGGTGGATACAGCTGAGTTCTTATTTTCAGAAAATTACCTATAGGTCTTGTAGAGCAAACTTATTACATATAAGTCCCTCGAAAATTGAAAACTATAGCCAAGTCACTTAAAACTTGAGTGTAATTTAAAATTCAACTGTAAAGATAATAATACCCCTATTAATTATATATTACATCAATCAAGCAATTAATTTATAACTATTTTATTAATAATTTACAACTATAATTTCAACTTTTTACAACTGTAACTTTACATATCCCATAATTAAGCAACCATGAGTTATTAACAAAGTTTAACATTAATTATTTACAACTATTTTATTATTAATTTACAATTATAACTCTAACATTTTACAACTGTAACTTCACATCTTCATATATTCAATAATTGAATATGTGAAATTATAATTGTAAAAAGTTAGAGTTATAGTTATAAATTACTAATAAAGTAGTTGTAAATTATTTTAATGATGCAATGTATATATGTTTAATATAGACATTATTGTCTTTTTTATTCCAATTTAAAATTATACTCAAGTTCCAACGGACCTAGTTGTGGTTTTTGAATTTTGCAAAACTTATCTGTAAATAAGTCTATTTTATAGGACCTATATGTAATGTTTCCTTTTATTATAGGTTCGAAACTTCCTACTAGATAAGGAGGGATTTTAATTTTTTATGTTGCTTTAATTAATTACCAAATTACCCTCATTGAAGATAAAAATATTAGGCTAAAGTATACTTTTAGTCCTCCAATTTTATGTAAGGTTTCCATTTGGTCCTTTAATTTTGTAAAATATATTTTTAGTCCTTTATTGCTATCATTTTTAGTTTCAAATGATTATTTTTTTTGTCAGTCATTTTTATTTTGAAAAAATTAAACTCAATATATCAACACTTGAGAATATTTTGTCAATATTTGAAAGTTCAATGTAAAAATCTGTTGGGATAAAACTAACAGTGTTAGGGTTAAAGGATTAAAAGGATACTATATAAAGTTAAGGTAACATAAGATGTTGTGTAAAGTTAGAGGATTGAATGTATACTTTAGCTGAAATATTATTATTTTTCATGCTAGATATTTCCTTCCCATTTCATTTCTTCTTGCGGGCATCTCAGGAAAAAAAAAACCAATTAAGAAATAGAGCAAGATTGATCCCAAAAAAATTTGAAACCTCCCTTCCTCTCTTACCTTTGTCTTCATCTTCCCTCCCCCACTGTCATTGCAGATTTCTATTTTGAGTATGGAGATTCATCTCCCTCTTCCCTGTTTCATGATGCTGCTCTGAGTATGCGTAAGGTCTGAGCTTTAATTCCCTTTCCTTCTTAACGCTAGATTCTTCTTCTCCTCTTTGGACTTGTTGTTACTAATTTGATCAGAGGGGGGTTCTTCCCCTCTTCATTTGCATCAGCAACATTGAAATTCTCCTCTCCTTTCTTTGTTGACATCATTCGTGGTGTAAATGTGGAGCACATTCTCCTTTCTTCTTCCCTGGTTATCTTGTGTGTGGGGTGTGTGTGTGTAAGCTTTCTTTTCTTACTTGTTTAGCTGAGTGCATGTTGTTTTGGTTGAATTTTATTGTGCTTAAATTTGATTATTGATGGATGTTGAGTTTGAAAAGTAGGATAAATCTAAATATTGGTATTTGGAAATTATTGAGTAAGATTTGAAGGTTGGGAAGCTTGAGTGAATGGTTGTAAATTGATGCACTTAAGGTGTTCAATAAAATGGGTGATAGAAGAATTTTTAGTTCAAAAGAGTGATTAAGTATGCGTGTGTGTGTGTTGATACTGTAGATTGGTGTTCCAAACAACATGAATTGATTAATAACCTGGATATCGTATTGTCATTAAAATGGCTGTTGATGCAAGTCATTCCTATCAATTTATAAGCGAAGTTCTATGTCTTAATAGTGTTGATAAAAAAAATCTAAGATTTATAGTATAAGTTATTTACAAATTCCTATCACACAAGATGCATTGGCAAGTGCGTATCAGATTATGAGTTACTTCTTGTTAGATCTAGAACTAGCTAAGTATACAAATCTCATTCCCATCATCAATGATAATAGTAGGATTATGGATGTTATAGCTTCTTTCTAGATACCCTTAAGGATTACTTGCATAGTGTAATGACAGATATAAATCTGTGTAATATAATATGTTCTCGTCTCACTCAAAAAATCAAGCAACTCTTTATGCTTTTAACACTTTGATTAAAGTTTAATTAGTCATATGTATTAAAGAGTTGGCAAGACAAGTTAAAATATCATCAAAATGTTTGGATGAGATTTGAGGACAAAATAGCTTAGATTTGTGATTTGGACACTAATGCCCAGGAGGTGTTTGGTAAAATATCTGTTAGAAGAAATTTTGAATTATAGTGATAAAAATACATGTGTGATTCAAATCTATATCTATAGCTTATAAAAAGCCATTTGGAGAATGTGTGACTCAAATCTTGAAGGGATGACAGAAAAAAAGTTATTTAATTACTCAAACATAATACAATTTAAGTGGGTTTTCCTCTAATAACAATATATGTTTTCAAAAATATAAAGGAAAAATAACTTTGAGTCCTTACATTTTGCTCACATTTTGTTATAGGTCCCTGCATTTTTTTGGGTATTCTAGGCTTTTACACTTTTGTTTTTTGGTGTTTTAGGTCTCTAAATGAACAAAGTGTAGGGACCTTAAAGGGACCTAGAACACCGAAATATAAAATTGTAGGAGCTTAGAACATTGAAAAAAAAGTTCAGGGACTTATATAAAAAACTGTGAGCAAAGTGCAATAACCCAAAGTTATCTTTTTCCAAATATAAGCAAAGGACATATCAAGAAGAATAAGAAAAATGTAGGGCTCACATTGATTAATTTAGAAAACATTTTCTTAAAAAATCAAATCCAAATTGAATATAATTACTTGAAGAAAATTAATGGACTTTAGGGTATTAGAATTCAAACCCATAATGTTAAAAGAGTAAAGAAACGACATGAAGAAATTCAAAAGTCATATAATCAAGAAAATTTCAAATATTTTGTATATTATTACAGCACATGGAGTCACTCCAATTTACAAGATTACTTGTTCGAAAAAAGAAATCTAAGGGCTGAAGAAATAATAGCTAAAATTTGATTTGACTATTATTCAACTACTCGGGCCCTAACATTTTCTTGAAATGAAGCCTTGATTTTTTTCAATGATACAACCACATCAATCATAGTAAGTAGTGTCTTAGGTAAATCAATGCAACAATTTAATGCTAACTCAAAAACTGATAATATATGTGTAATATATTATTAGTATTTTAATTTTCTTTGTGCAGCAAAATTGGCATCTATAATGCTAATGATTGGATGTCGTGTTGATTTTCTCACCCAATCTTTCAAACTCAATCCTTGAACAAATGTCTCATTTGTCATTAGCAAAATATCATAACTATACACGTCTCCTTTAATAGAAACAACTCCTTTCGATCCATACTTTGTTATGCCAATTCAAACAATTAGTATAAAAGTCATGATGTCAAAAACATAATGCAAGATGTGGTTAAACTTTTCTTTTGTATCATGAATTCAAATATTTACACATGTAGACATACAAATCAAATAATATAAAATTTTATAAGGCATAACAAGCACAAGAGCATATAAATAAATCCAAAAAATATTATTAAACGATTACCTGGTGCCATATAGCCAATTGTAGCCAAAGTTTTGGTATAAATTTCTAGTTGTCCTTCACCAAACAATATAGCAATACCAAAATCAGTATGATGAGCTACCATATCTTAATCCAACAAAATATGTTTTGGCTTTATATCACAGTGAACAACTAGTGTCGAAGAACCGTGATGAATGTAATAACCCAAGAATTCAAGTAAAATTAATATATATATATATATATATATGTTTGCATTTTAATAGTAGTTATATTAATCTTGGATTAGGATTATTGAGAAGGAAAATTGGTTTAGTGGTAGCTGACCTAGATTTACTTCAGAGAGGTCTTAGGTTCAAATTGTCTTGAGGCAAGAGGAGAATTTTTATTTTCTTATTAATTTGGTAAAATTACCATTATGCCCCTCCCACTTAATCTGATATTTTTCTCTCCTCATTCTTTTCTTTCGGAGAAAACATGTTGAAAACAAAGAAGGGGAAGCTCTGGAACCTTCATTGTCTCCTTTGTCTCCTTCCTCTCTTCCTCTACCATGTTTCGGACATCGCTAGCTTGCGTGAGTAGAGATTCTGGCCCTTGATGCACAACATGTGAAGCACAAAATTTTTCTTCTCTTCATAGCTTTGAGTCACCGTAAATCATAGCTAAGGGGTGTTCTGTCGCACTCAGAATCTTGCTGTTGTCATCAGAGAACTAAATGGATCTGAATCTTCCTTCTATGCATCCTTCTTCTCTATTTTTGTTTTGTTTCTTTTCTGATTGGCATTGTCATCGATCACTACCGAGGGGAGGTACCGTAGCTTCATCTATTACTTAAGTGTGAGTTTCTCTTCTCCTTTTGCCGTCGATATTCCTCATCTCCTTCTCTTTCACTCTCCCAAGATAGACGTTCAAATTTCCCTATTGGTGCTACAGATTTTCTTTCCTCTTCCCAGTTCGGTTGCACAGGGTTTGTCCATGATGCTCTTTTTCTGTTCTTTTTTTGCTAGGTTAAGGTGAGGAGATTCAAATCTTTTCATTGTTAGTTCCACTATGAGTGTGAATGTGTTTTGTTGTTGTTGTGTGTGAGGTTACAAATTTTGTGTGTGTGTCATATTGCTGCCATACTGTGGTAGAGAGGAGGGAATTCAAAGTTAAGCTAGAAATTATCTTCAAGCTTGATAATGACATACATATGGGTCAACTTTTGAGTTAAATTCATTTTATTTAAATTGGTTGATAGTGAAGATTTGGTTAGGATTAAGTTAAAAAAAATGAGATATGAAACTTGAGAAATGATGACTATAAGATGGTTGTTGAAGTACTTGTTAGAAGAAATTGAAGTTGAATTTTGAATATTCATGGAGTTTCATTAATTCTTGTGGGAAGTATGAATTTTAATTTGGATGCTGCAAAGGATATTTGACTATGAAATTTAAAATATGTGTGATTATTAGAATTCTTGGAGATCGATAGTTTGTTAAGAAAATATTTTAATGCTAGAGTTGTTATGAAGGGATTGGAAAAGAATATTTGCCTATGAAATTAATAATGTGATTTTTGAGTTGTTGGAGATGGATAATTGTTGATGAAATATTGAATGCTAGCATTTTTATGAGTAGATTGGAAATGATGTATGTTTGGTTCCTTGACTAAATGTTAGTGAAGATTTTTTCCCAAAAGTATCAAATGTATTATAGTTTAATATTGGTGGTGATTGAGGGAAAAGGAATTATTATGATGGTTGAGCATTGAATATAATCTTGATATGATTTATAAGGAGTTGGGAAGAGAAGAAATTTAAATTCTGGAAATGTCAGGTAATGGATAACGTCTCAACTAATATTTCAATAAAATTTTCTTTACTAAAATATTACATTTTTATGTAAATACTTTTGTACAACAACAACGTGATTATTAAATATTTTTCTAATTAAAATACTTTATTTTATGAAATTATCTTTGCCAGATTTGATAAATTTTAATTAATCAGTAAATACAAGTTTGGATTCTAATTATGGGATTTTTTTGAAAATTATTGAATTGCTATGGAAAACGATTCATGCGAGTTTGACATTAAAAAATGAATTTTAAAAGTGATGATTTTCTTACATGTTTGAAAATGGATTTGAAGGGGACTTTATACAAAACAACTGGTTGCTAACGGTAATTCTGTTAGCCCTTGGCGCTCCATGGTTAATGACTAGCTAGTTTGATATTCGTGAGCTATGTTCTCAAGTTTGTTATTCATGGGTCTCGCACTTGTGTTTGATTTCTTGGTTCCGAGCTGCATTTGGTTAGTATTACTCTCATGGATTGTATGTTCATGTTTGTTTCACAGCTGAAGCTACGTTTGGTTACCTACCCTCGTAGACTATGTGTCCACATTTGTTACTTATTCTAATAAGTCCCTATAATTATGAGTTTTTAATTATTTGATGGATCTATTTTTTTCATTGGCTTTGATTAATGACATATTTATAATTATTTAATGCAATTATTTGCTTTATTAAAGTTACATGATAATGACGTTTGATATGATAGTTTAATGACTCAAGAATTTATTTAAAGTTACATAGAGTATTTTTATACTGAAGTTTATTAAATATATGTTTGTGAAAATTGTTATCTCTAGTGCACATAATTAAGTTAAATTTTATATACATATATATATATACATACATATATTTAATTATTTATTGTTGGGATGCTATTCATTGAAAATTTATTTTGGTTACAGATTTATTAGTTGACGTTGATCCTACTACTTACCTCTGAAGGGCATACATTTGTTCTGGGTGGAGTTTTGCCTAACATTATTTCTTTTGAATGTCAATATTTGAATTCACGTATTTTGTTTTGAAAGTAAGGTTAGTTGCTCCACGTAGTCTATAGCTAGGTTTCTATTTTGATATATATTGTCTGCTGACTGGAAGAAGCTAAGCTCCTGATTGATATTATATTTTATGCAAAATTATTGTGCTGTAGAATTTTCGGGAGATCCTATTTACAGGGAGGTTCTATCAAAATTTTTACAAAAGTATTGAAACTTTTATTATAATAGTTTTTTTTCAAGTATGCTATAATTTTCAATACAAAATTCAATTATGGATTAAAAATGAAAAGATTTCACAATTTAATGCTTAAGGAATGTATAATATGGTTCACATCTTATGCTGGTCACCCTCTATTTTTGAGGCGTGACAATGAAGATACTCCAAACAGTTGCCATATCAATCATTATGTTCAACCTTTGCAAGGTATTTAAATAATACTTATGAGAGTATAACCATTTGTTCAGACTCCCATTTTCCATGAATTCCATTATTAGTGATTTGAAATGATCATTTGAGCACAACTAATGACCTTAATGAGATTGTGATGGCGTAAATTGCACATGGCAGCACATTCAATATCAAAGCTTCTTAATGCTTCTTCTATTTCTAACTTAAATACTTTGATAGCAACTATTTTTGAGTCTAGAAGAGTTGCTTTGTCTACTAATCCAAAATTTCCAGAGCCCAGAAGATTACTCTCATCAAATCCATTTGTTCCTTGCCAAAGCTCATAATATGATATCTTAGTTGGTGTGTCAAAATTTATTGATTCCCTATTGGTTGAATCACCAACATGATCTCTCTTACACTTTAAAAAGACAATGCCTGAAACAACCAAAATGACAGCCATGCATATGATAGGCAATGAGCACTTTATCAATAGCTTCAATTTATTTGACATGTGCTTGTGTTCTTTCCTACATGGGTGAACTTGTAATTGTGACTTCCCACAAAGATCATTATTCATCATAAAAGATTCAGCAGTGAAATTTTAAAAAGGCCCCCCACTTGGAATTTCTCCATGCAATAAATTATAAGAAACATTAATGTGTTGAAGATGGATTAACAACTCTAAGGATTTTGGAATCACACCAGACAAATAATTATGGGAAAGATCCAAAGATTCCATGCTTATCATGCCACCAAGCGATTTAGGAATATTCTCATGCAATTTGTTTTGGACCAAAGATCAGGCTTGCAAAGTTTGCAGGCTACCCATAGTTGTAAGGATGCTTCCTGAAATTTGATTTTTTGACAAGTTCAATAGTATAATTGTTCCCAAGTTTGATACCTTTGGTGAAATTAGTCCACTCAATGCATTAGAGGATATGTCTAAGACCAAGATATCTTTAAGACTCCAAAGAGAAGAGGGTATATGAGAAATCAATTTGTCAGAGCTAAAATTCAACTTCTATAGAGAAGTATTCCCGAAGCATCTTGGAACCGCTCCTGAAAACATGTTGTTGGCAAGATACAACTCACTTAGACTTTTGAGTTGACAAAGTTCATTTATGATGGACCCATGCAATCTATTGTTGTTGAGGTTTAAACGTTGAAGGCCATGAAATCTGTTAACTGTATCAGGAATCAACCCACTCAAATCATTCCCATCCAAATCTAATTCCATCAAGTTTGTTAAATTTCCAAGTATGTTGGGTATAGCTCCGCTAAATTTGTTTGATGATAAATCTAACTTGATGAGCTTAGATGCATTTGATATGCTGTTTGGAATTTGTCCACTCAGTTCATTCTCCTCCAGTAATAATTGCTTCAAGTTGGGAAGGCCAATTCCTAAATATGATGGGAGAAGGCCAGAGAGAAAATTATTACCAAGGTGCAAAATTGTCAATGTTGAAATGTTGAATATATTGGAAGAAATTGCTCCTTTCAAATGATTATTGCCAATGTCCAAGATATTAAGGTTATTAAGTTCACCTATACCTTCATGTACAAAGCCCGTACACCAAAAAAAAATTAATGGAAATCATTCTTTTATATAGATCAGATAAGAATGTGTGTGTGTGTGTGTATTTCTTTTATTAGTTTTAAATTATTTCTGAAATTTTTAAAATAAAAATATTAGGGTAATCATGAACTACTCTTTATATTGTAATTGTTGAATAATTATTTAATAGAAAATAAATAAATTTACACAATACAAAGAAACAATTTAAAAAGAAAATTAAACCGGGAAATGATGTATTCTTTCATAACGGGGAGAGGAAAATTAGAGTTAAAGTTGATGGGAGGGCGATAAAAATCTGTGCGTGTACAGATATATAAAATAAATGGCCACATTAATGCTGTGATTGGCAAGAAGAGAGAAAAATGATGGGGCAAGAAAAAAGAATGAGAGAAAAACTATATTTTCTCTTTCTCAGCTTTGAAATTAATGAATTTTCAAAATACAAAAATTGAAATAGAAGTTAAATGGATAAAGAATATATGTATTCTCCAATAAAGGCGAGAGGAAGAAAATATAAAATCAAAGTTATTAGGAGAAAGATAAAACATTTAGGCCCATATAATGATAGGTTTGAACTAGCTATATACAAAGCCTCTTCATATGAATGAAAAGTTGAAAAACAAAATCCCATTTTCGATTCACTCCATTTCAGAAAAATATTTTTTTAAAAAAAGAAAACATAATATAACTATATACCTATCTATAAATGATCAGTTACCATCTAAACATGATTCTTTTAAAGACGTGCTACTTATTGAATTTAGAATTCTTCTCCTTAATTATTACCAAAAAAAAAGCATCCTTTCTCATAATTGATTATAACTAATTAATGCAAAAGATTTCAAGCAAAGAGAGTTGATAGCATATTTCTTTTGGAAACTTCAATAAAGTAATTTTTTTATGTTGAAATTTTTGAATAATTATTTAATAGGGAATTAATAAATTTGTGAAATAAGAAAATAAAATTTCCAAAAAAATTAAAAAATAAAATTAAACAGGGAAATGATGTAGTCTAAGGGGAGATTAAAAAAATAGGGTTGAGGTTAATAGGAGAGCAATAAAACTTTCAAACATTTAAATGAATAGGGGAGGGAGGGGATATTCTTATAAATTTTAATAGAGAGAATATATAAATTAAAAAAGTAGGGATATTTTCACCTAACTTTCCTTTTTTTTTAAATTAAACCCATTAGAATCTCCCCTTTCCTCTTCTTCATTTTACCTACAAATTATATACTATTTAAATAATTTTTTGTTTATTTTATTTGGAAGATATAAATAAAAGAGTAAGCAAAAATAATTAAAATATTTTAATCCCACTTCTCTATTTTTTTAAAATTAAACTCATTACAATCAAACATTAGTGTGGCCACATTATATCTGATGTGGAGCTTTTTGATTGATCAAATTAGTATAAATGATGGGGTAGTCCCATCGGTTCATGATCTTATCTTTATGTTATTATGGGATTGTAATCACAAGTTATATGCCTATATATGCGCCCTATTGTATTGATGAACAATATTAATGAACGAAATAATTAAAACATTATATCTCATTTTAATTTCGCTCTTTTAGAAAGAATGATCTAGGAAGGGGGAAAAGAGGCAATCATAGACTACCATCAATTCATGGTATGATCTTTTCTTATTTTGGGATTGTAATTCACTAGCTATATTAAGTCCCCACTACAAATACGTACTTATAATATTAATGAAACGACGAAAATCAAAATCTCATTTTAAATTTATTCTGAGACAAAATAATTAAAAGTCAAGAAAATAATAAAAAAAGATATAATAATCTCATGCTTGTAAAGAGGTTGGAATCCAAATAAATTATCAACTCTAATAAAAAGACTGAATAGTGATAGATAATAACATTTTCACAACAGTACGGACTTTAAAATTAAAAGAGAAATGAAACAGGTAATATAAACTTGCATATAATATACATATATACTATAACAAAAAACAACACATCCCTTGCTAATTTCAGAAATTTGAATATTTGTGTATTACTAATTAATCGTGTGTGGCATAATTCATTAAACAACTTTAATTTTTTGGCAAATTGTTTTTGGTATAGTTGAAGTGAGAAATTAGCAAGCATGCTTTGCTCAACGAAAAAAAAAAGAAAAGGTTCCACATCATATACAGCGAGTTCACATGTTTTGGGTGGGTGTGGGTGTGTGTGTGTGTGTGTGTGTGTGTGTGTTTTGGATACTTGTTTTAATTTCCAATTAAATAATTGTTCAAAAATTATTGTATGAAAAACGCGCTTCAATTTGAATAGTATTATTTAATTTCGATTGAACGTATAGAACAGTTCCTTTTTAAACCTGAATGCATTAAAATGAAGCAATCTAATTATATGTCTGACTGTTGAAAATATCTCATATTCTGGATCATTAGTCTATGCTCATATATAGTTGAACTAGCGTTTTTTGAGTTGGCTTTAAACTTGTTATTTAATTGCTATATTATAATTTGCAATTAATTTTTATACGTGCTTAAATAATTTTTGTTTATTTGATTTTTCAATTGATATGTTGTAATTTTAAGAAAAATATCAAATACAATTTAATTAAATAATAGAGAGTTGTTATAATTTATATATATATATATATAAAATAAAAAAACTCCAAGCTTGTATGTCTTTTAATGTTACAATTTGTATTAGACTTATCCTATCATACAAATATGATTAAGTTTGGTGTGTTTAAGAACAAGTCAAAAACTTACGTTAAAAATAAAAAATAATTTTAAATCATACCCGTTTTAACCCCAGAAGTTTTATTGAATTTGCAAGATAAAAATTTTAAAAATAAGTTAAACCGATTAACAATGTGCTAAGGGGAGAAAAAAATGTAAGATTAAAGTTCCTAGGACACAAAATCTAAAAATAAAGGTAATGGCATTTTAGATTTACTCCCTTTCAAAAAAAGAAAATATTGACAAAATGGAAACATAAATATAAATACATTGTACGTACCTGTAAATAAGTTACCATCCAAATACAATTCCTTTAAAGATGTGCAATTACTTATTGATTTTGGAATGCTTCCCTCTAATTGGTTACCATCAACATCAAAGATTTTGAATAAAGGGAGTTGATGGCACAGTTCTTTTGATAAATTACCATTTAAATAAATCGTGCCAGCTCAACCTCTCTCAAAGAAGACATGTTCCAAATAAATGAAGGAATTCCACCTAAACAAAGTACAAAATGTTTGTTTGTTGTTAGTACCCATGAGACTAGCAATTCCCAAAGTGATATAAATAATGCATAGAAATTTGATAATTAGAGGTTTAACATTAATAGAAAAATATACAATAACCTTTTTTGGAAACTCCCTCACGTAAAAATTAAATGGATTTTTGTAAGATCCATGTGTGCAACAACCTTTCTTGACATAAAAGTTGAAAGCTAGTGGTTAAGAAAAATGGATTGCATTAAACGTATGAATTGTACTATAAGTTTTACTCTTAAAGTGGTTTCAGTTAAAAATTTTTCTCACAAAATGAAATAAGCATAATAATAAATGAAAAGTTTGTTAAAGAATATAAGTAAAGGATGGGTAGATTGATCATACTTGTAAAGGAGTTGTACCGTAGATCTAATATTTCTAGCAACGTCTCATTGCCAGCTAGTATTGGAAGATTACCATTCAAATTGTTTTTTGCTAAAGACATAGTTCTTAGAGTATAAATGTTAAAGAGAGACAATGGAATTTCACCTGTTACAATTTAAAACTGTAACGACTAAAATTACATTAAAGTAAGATATAATAGTTACAAGACTGATTAATCATTTAACACTAAATTGATCTTGGAGAGAATAAAAACAAGACAATGATAGAATGAAACAAGAAAGCTATATGGAGTTATATTAATTAATGGGCATTTTTAAGGAGTCAAAAATGGTGACAAATTAATTCAAATTAAGTCCCAACAAATTTTAAAGTGAGAAATTTTAGGAATATGCAAGTTTAACTCTTAATTTTACAATTTCGTTATGATGAATTTATACATTGTATTTCAATTTTTAACGGGGAAAATAAATATCTTATTTTCTTTGCGTTTTCACTATGACTCTGATATTTTTTCCTCATCTCTTGTTGATTAAAAAAAAATAAACCCATCATTTCTAATTTTCCATTTTTGTTTCTAATCTCAGTTCATTTCTCTTTTTCACTTCAAATTTTTTAAACTATCCAGACAAAAGATTTTTAATACATGATTTTAAATGTGATAGTTGAGCTACAAGATTTCAAGTCCAAACATATCAATCCAGATGTTACATAAATTTATTTTTCTAAATTTAATATTATGTGTAATAGCATTTTGTTTGAATTATCAATGTGTTTATTAAGTTTTTAGATTGAAAAATGAAAAAAAAAATTAGGGTTCAGGCTTTTCAATCCAGACATATCATAAAGTGCCACATATATGTTCGCCAAGGCCGTTCTACTCTGAACGGTTATGAAACCTCAGAACGTATATTTTTGTTGGCTTTTTAATTAACTTAATTTAGATTTTGAGGTCATCAAGATATTTTTTGTGGTAAATAAATGGACATTAATTAAATTTAGATATACCGTGCCCTTCATTTTCATTGGATTATTTCATCTTCTTGTCAATATTGTTTATCCCTTAATTCACAATTCTGTTCACAATTTTTGACAAACAAAAAAACCTGAGTGAAATTTTAGAGATGATATGTTTTTCTTCCCCCAAACTATAAAATATTAAATAATTAATAGCAAAATACTATGGTAAGCAATCATTTTATGGAAGAAAAAAAGATATAATTAAAAAAGCTGCTATTAATTAATAATTTTAGTTGTTATCACCTGTTACTTTTGCAGTGTTACTTTCATAGTAGAAACCAGTAATTACAAAAGAGTCAAGAAATAGCAGCTATTTTAATTACAGTTTTACTTTCACAGTGTTACTTTCATAGTAAAAACCAGTAACATATCATTGGCACAACTCAATCATTTTAACGAGTCTGTCACACGTGTTAGTTGAACTTGGTTTTCTCTTGTTCACATTAACCCAGCAACACGGTTTTGATCTTCCAATTCCAGGGCAATGCGTTGGAAGTCCCGTTCATGTGATTCTGAGGATACAGACATACATGTGTGTGTGCATATAGAGAGAGAGAGATGTTAAATTAGATGGGCTAGTCGGGAATGCCAACTTAGAAGGATTTTTGTATTAATTTGGGACTTTTAAAGAAGAAGATTTGGATTTAGCATTAAGAAATTGGGTTTGGATCGCTTGTGAGAGAACATCTCCTTAAATGGTACTCAAATTTTTGAGGGATTGATCTCAAAGTTGTCAGCTGTAAGGGTGCCTTGGATGACATCAAAAAAATTGGGTTTGGATTTATAAGAATTTAAATTTGAATCAAATCTCCTATTTGAATATATAAAAGTCTATGGACTTGGATTTGATCCACATACAAATCCAAATCTATATTTTATTATAACTTCATTGTAATTTCAAATTCCTTTTACACTTTAGTTATTTGAAAATCTAGACACTTCAACTCTCTCATTCACATCATGTTTTCACTATTGCACCCCTGTTACTCATCTCTTGTTCTCATCTCTCATCAATCAAAGAATAGAGGTAAGCTCTTTGTTCCCATTTTTTTTTGTTTTTTATTCGAACTTCAGCTCATCTAAATGTTTTATACTATCCAAAACCTAATTTTAAATACACAGATTTTAAATATAAGATTGTAAATCTAAAATCTAATTCTGAATCCATTAATATAAATGCTACCTATCTGAACTAATTCTTTTCATGTGAAATAATTTTTCATCATAGAATGGTATATAATTTTTGTTAAAAAATAAACTGTTTATCCATTCGTTAGCCCTTAATTCCTTCTGGTGAACAGTCACTAATTTAAATGAGATGCTTTTTTTTTTCCCCGAATAATTTCAACGTGAGGTTAATTGGTACACTTTTACCTCATTAGTGAAAACACTGGCTTATTATACAAGTTTGATTATCACCTTTATTGAGTATAATGACTTAAAACTAACAAATTATTAAGTCATAAATGAAAAAAATAATTAATTTAGAGATGAAAAGTAAAGCTTAAAACGCTTTAAATAATTATGAAGCATACAAAATTAATTGTGAACAATAATAATGGTACATATGACTCGTTTTAATTATGAAATTCCTTTTTTTTCCTTTTAAGAAAAAGGACTCATCCATTCTCAAAAGTAGGCATATTGTGTTCTTGACTTTTCTAAGATTAAAAGTTATCTCCTAAAAGGAGCTGATGCAATGAAAGAGAAAGAAAATTATGTTAGCAATGAGAAAAATTTTTATCACTAAAAGTAATCCATACATATATCACATTTAGAATCATATTTTCCGTATCACTATATTCTATAGGCAATAGAATAACCCTAAAAATTAGTAAGAGGCTTTGTCACTTTTGAAATATAATTTCACTTCTTGGATCACATTTTCATTTTCACTGCATTATTTTATTTATGGTTAGTCTTGTAGGACATAGAAAATGCTCCCAAAAGAATGCCAATGAGAAGAAGCTTGTATGGATATGTTGTACCTTTCACCAACAAATTTAAGAGAAAAAAAAAATCTTCAGTTTTAGTATGATTGGATGTATTATATCTTTCTATCACCCATTTGTTAATATATGGCATGCTAGACTTGTGAATATACTTCAAGTCACACTTCATTTCATAAGAAACTTCTTGTACATGTATCTTTTAATGACTATTTTATTTTGGTAATTTGTCTTGGTTCAAAGAAAAATACCACTTAGTTATGTTAAAAATACATGTAAATAATAAATTTTTTATAAATTATATAATATATATATATATATATATTGATGATGCATATTAGCAGAGCCTTTTGAAAGAAGAAATAAGACACACACCCATACACAAAAAGATAACAGTGAACTAAAGCACTTCATAATTAACATGGAAAAATTAAAAGCAACGCTGTGCGTAATTGATGAGTCTAAAAGCAGAAGAGTTGCATAATATTAATGTTATTTAAGAAATTCACCATTGTTTGAATATTAAATAGTAATTGGAAAAGAAGTTAAAAACATGCACTTTTACAGTAATTGGAACTTTGTATATTCATTAAACTGTAAAAGTATGAATACAAGCTTTTCAAGTAGCTGACGTAAGAAAACACGCAAAGGAAAGTGAAGAATGAATGAACAAATCCAATCTACAAGGTAACAAGAAGCAAGTACGATACTGTTGCAATCCACAAGTACGCAGGTCGTGAAAAGTAATATAGTGAGAGTAAAGTATTGGTCTTATAAAGATTTGTATGAAAACAATGATTAAATAAAACATTAAGTGATTCAATTAAGTTGAGCCAAAACATAATTAGATGAAGATGATTTTGCAAAATAAATTAACACTATAAAAAAAAGCAATTGATACAAACTTTAAAGCACAAATTGAGATTTAAGATTATTTTTCCTTCTTATATCTCATAACACTGAAATTACCTTTGATAAATGTTTTTAATAAAAATAATTACTAAACTATTTTTTTTAAAAAAAATTGATTCTTTAAAGTCTATTCTCTTTTATTTGATTATTCAACCCATAAAATCCTATAACCGTGATCTTTCTCTCTGAGACTTAATTTATTGACAAATAAAAGCTCCGACTTCAATTGACAAAAGATGAAAACAATTTGAAAAAGGGCCTATATCATGGTTAAACAAATCATACATTGACTCACAAGTTGCGTATTGTGAATCAACACATTGAGTTGTCAATAAAGGCTAGCCTAGCCCTTACAAGCCTAGCCAAAAGGCTTAATTTCACAAGCTGTATCCTGAAAGAGGAAAATTGGTCAGGTTAAAATATTCTAGAAGTTTTGCGGAATGAGCCAATGAGTACTGATGGAGTGATCCAAAACTATCAAGAAGACACTAAAGTCTTCTAAAATACACTAGCATGGTTTGAAAAAACCTAGATATTTTTAGAATAGTATGGAGAGTACAAGATGTATCTAGCTTGTTTAAGAATATCTCTCTATTGTATATTCTATATTTCTCCTTGTAAATATCTAGATAGTTCTATAGAATAATCTAGAGATCAATGTAAACTATAGGATTGGATTGATCTTTATCATCCATTAAGGAGGTGGGAACTCTCTAGAAAAGAAGGGGAAGGCCTATAAATAACTTCTCTCATCCCTCATTTGCAATGAATCAAGCAATTCCAGCAAAGTTCTAAGCTTTTATGTCCTTTCATCTAAGCTCTCTTCTCTCTCTAGTATTCACAATGTGTTAGCAACTATCGGTCTTGGTTATGTGGACTTTTGGGAGAATCACATTCAAGGATCACTCAATAAACTTTATTGTAGATAAAGACTAATAACAAGTCACATTCAAAAAAATAGTAAGTCCATGTTCTCACTTTAACAATAGTATATTCTGCATTGATCTTTTTGTTTGTAACTAAGTTTCTTGAATGATCTTTAGATGTAATTTCCTACATTTTTTTTATATGCATGCATGGTTCATGTGTTGATGGGTTAGGCATGTGATAGCAGTAGCAAGGGTCTCTATGGTTGTCCAAAGCTTGTGGTTCAGCTAAAAAGCAAGCAGAAAACAATGCAAGATAAATAAATTGATTGGACAGCCAGATTATATTGAGATAAATAAATATGGCCTTTTTTGAAGTTTGGTCCTTATGAAAAAAACTGAGTTAGGCAACCCATGATCTAGTCTAGTCTTGGTATAACCCAAAGCTGAATAGGACTAGATTAGTTAGAGCTGTTAATTAGGGCCGAGCCCGTCGGGCCAGCCCTTTTAAGCCCGAAAATAACTAGGGCTGGGCTGCTATTTTGGAAGGAAAAATGACAATTCGGGCTTAAAAGGGCCAGCCCTTTTAAGCCCTTTTATAATTTTTTAAAAAAATTATAATATAAAAAATAAAAAATTAAATATATAACTCAAAGAAATGAACATATTAAATACACTCATCTATCCCTCTTTTATTTATTAAGATTTAGCTGATAATATTAGCTAAGTTTAATTTTTATTGGTATTCACTTTGATGTTGCTATTTAATATTAACCTAAATGTTTTAGTTTTTTTTATTGTTGTGGTGTAAAATTAAATTTATTTTCTTAAACTTAATTTTATGTATAATAACTTTTTTTTATAATTATAAATATATTTTTTATAACTTTAAATTGAAAAAATAATTTTAAAAAATAGGGCCGAGGCCCTAAGGCCGGCCTTTTAGCCCTAAGGGCTAGGGTCGGGCTTTATAAAATAAAACCTTGACATACAATCGGGCTTATTAGGGCCAGCCCGTTTAGGCCCTGGCCCTTCAAGGGCCGGCTCTTTAGGGCCAGGCTGGTCCTAATTAACAGCTCTAAGATTAGTCCAGTAGGACTAGGAGACTAGTTCCGATCTTATCCAATATCTCACTTTCTTTATTTTTTCCTTTTTCATCTATGAGAGGAGTAATTTATTTCAACATAATAAACTCAACTAACATAATAAAATTACTTATAATCATATAAAATTTATCCCAACAATAACAATTATAAGTCCATAACAATCTCCAAAAACAATAAAAAGTATTTTAGTTACAACACAAATGATTTAAATTAAACAATTTTCAACAGGTTTAAAGTCCTACGCTAAGTTAATAATAAAGTACCATTAAAGAAGAAGAGTGAGGCTAGTAAATGCTGAAATTTTTTTTAATATTCATGAATTTACAAGTATACAACACAAAAAATTACTATTATTATTATAAATTAACTTATTGTGATAATAATTAAAAAATTAATTATAATTATATTAAATAAATTTATATGACTAGACTAGACTAAGTAGTCTAGATAGTGGGTTTCTTATTTAGTCTAACTCCAAAAAGAATTTGATTTTTTTGATATAGAGAGATCAATTTTTATTTAGATCAAATTGAGTCAGGTTTTTCTTGAGTTGGATCTTATTAAATTGGATAAAAAAAAACTTTTACACAGCCCTACATGAAATAAATGGTCTTGATGCTAGGCTTTTTATGACAACTGTGCGTTGTAATTAATGAGTAAATGTTGACACGTTTTCCTTCCCGATGCTCATCTCTTGCACTATGTTTATATTTGTGGGGCCAGGGACTTTTTTAGCTCGTTCAGAATAATGAAAGAGTGAGAGTTTGCTTTTTCACTGTCCACTCCACCTTATCTTTTGTAACATATCGCTCTATGAAACCATGTTTCACATAATGGAAAATGACTAGTGTCGAAAATAAAAATTAAGCTTTAAAAATTAAGTTTGGAGATCTAATTTAAATAAAAATTCAGGTTTTAGAAATTAATTCTTTTTAAAATAATTGGCTTTAAGGGCCTGGCCTTAATAAATTCTATGAAAAAGGGCTCGAGTCTGGGCAGCCCTTCAAATCCTGATAAGTTAAATTATCTTATACACACACACATGCATACATATATTTGACTAATAATGATATAATTTGATTAATATTTATTGTAAGAAGTTGCAAAGATAATTGATATTAAATCTCCACTTCCATCTTCAACAACTAGACCTATATTTGAGGATCTAATATTTTATATTTAGATAATGATGAGGAGAATTTAGATTTACATTAATAAAGATTTTAATTTTTATTTTAAATTTAAATTTTAAATCTTTAACTAATTTTATGTTAAAATTTATTTGAGATTTTAATTTATTTTATGTTGAATTTTAAAATATTTTATTTAAATTAAAATATTATTTTTTTGAAGAAAGAGGACTTAAGAACCAAATCCTGAGCCTCATAAATAAAGATCGAGTCTTAAAATTTAATTAAATTTTAGATAAATAAGTTTTAAAACTTGAGCTCTTAAAAGGCCGAATTCATGAGGACCTAGCCTGCCTTAATTCCTGTCTCTAGAAATGACAGATCTCTCATAGCGTCTGATTTCATTGCCTCTGCAACTTCCTGGAAGTTACACCTATTACACGCCACACAAATATGTGTCTTTAACTGCATCCTACTTTTTGGCTTAGAGAGGAGCAGGATGGGGTAAAAATCACCTCTTTCATGTGTCTATTCGGTAATCTTTTTGTTTAATAGTATTACGTTTATTCTAAAAATAAAAAATAATTTTAAAGTAAAAAAATTGAAGTTTATTTTAAAAACTGAAACAAAAAAATTAACAATTCGGATAAATACATAAATGTTATTTTTTTCATTTTTTTAGATTTGGCAATAAAACTTCTATGTTTTTGTCCACTAGTTGTTTACTTGGCCAAAAAAAACTTTCCCTTTTCTTGACAGAACATTCTCACCCAAACTTTAAACGAAGAGCCTTCCTTTTTCTTTCTTGTTTTTTGTTTTTTGGGCCAGAGAGGTCTTCGTTTTTCTACTTTTGGTATTTTGTGTAAAAAAATATATTATTAATTACAAAGAAAAGAGAGAGGCTTTTTTTTTTTATGGTTTTTTGTTTTTACTTGAAAAAGTTGATGGCTAAATAATACAGGCATGCGGCAGCCATGTGATATCCTTATCTTACATTTCGTTGCTGGCTAGGATGGGATCTCCTTCAATCCTCTCCAAACCCATTATATTCACATATAATAAAACTAGATTTTTTTATTATTAATCAACTTTTTTGTTGAAAACTATTATGTTCTAAACACAAAGCACTAATACTTTTTCTCATAAAAATTTAAATTTTGGTTCACCATGTCTTGAAGGACTGATCCATTTTATTCAATCCAATTTCTATTGATAGTATAAAAGTAGATTATGGCTTCAAAATTTCATAGAAAGAATCACAATTAGGTTAAAAGAATAAATTAATGAAAATTATATTATTGATTTTTGAAAAAACTGATTTGTAGATGTAGATTTAAAAAGGTAAATTAATAAGTCTTAATTGTAAAAATCAATTTAAATTATAAATGTAACGCTCAACCTATAATTTTCTAAGGGCATGTTTGTTTAATATTAAAAAATAAGTAATTTCTAAGTAGTTTAGACTTTTTATAAAAAGAGATTTATTTTGTAGAGATTTTATATATGAAAAGCAGAAATTATTTATGTTTGGTTACAATAATAAAAAAATAATTATTAGTTAGCTATTTTAAATTTATGATATTTTTCTTAATTTTTATTTTTTAAAAATAGCTTATTATTATATTATTCTAAAATTTTATGATATGTTCGTATATCCCACATCTTTAAAATACTCTCTCTCACCTACTACATTAAATTATTTTCAAAATTTACTCAAAGTAGCTTTCTAAAATAATCAGAAATCTTCTTTTTTTTATTCTGATTATTTTCAGAAATTTAAAAAAATATAATAAAAATTCAAAAAATAATTTATTTTCAAAAGATAAGTGATTTCTTCATAAACTAAGCTAAAACAAATTTTTTGGGACTTAAATGTTATTTCACCAATTTTTACTTGGAAAATCAAGGATGGAATTAGAAAATTAGGTCATATTATAATTATTGGCCATTAATTTCCAGTGATAAAGAATCATAATTTTGTTAGGCTGTTAAGTGACATAATTGATTAGATGAAAAATAATTTAAATGCGAAAATCAGTATTAATCTTTAAAACAAATATCTGCACGCATGTGTACAAGGCATGTCACGCGAAGAGGGAAAATTAGAAGGACAAGAGTTCTGAACTCTTCTCTGTCACTTGCCAAACACTGCATGTCAATTCAATTGTGGAGTTATTTAACATCACTAATCTTCTCATTAACACAATCTTCCCATACACCATCACAGCCATAAATTAATTTTTGATCAAGATAAATCACATACTTGTGAAGTCAGGCATAGAACATAATAAAAAAAATTACCTGGATAGTCTGTATTTAAAATTTAAAATTTTTATTTTTTTTTTACATATTAAAATAATGATAATAAAAAAATTTAATAATTTTTTATTATCAACTGAATATTTTAGATCTAATTTAAATTATCAAAATTCAACATTAAATTTTTTCTTCTTTAATAAATTCACTATCCATATTTATACTAGATAGTTAAAATTTAAAATTTTAACTTACAGTTTTTTATAAAAATATTTTTTTAAAAAATATCAATTAAGATATTTTCTTTATTTTTAATACTAAACTTATTAAAAAAAACTTTATAAATTTTTTTAAAAATTGAATATTAAATCTAGACTTTTCATAATACATTTGAATAGTTAGTTTATAAAAATTATAAATTTTAATATTGAATTTGATTATCCAGATTAAATCTATACTATCCTAATTTATTATAAACTCTTTATTTTAAAATTTATGAATTTTATTTTATTTTATTAAAAAAATTATTTTATGAATTATAAAATAAAAATGCAAATAAAAAAGTTTTAAATATAGACTACTCCCTCTATTAAAAAATATAAAGTTTTTTTTTAGGGCTTATATGTTAAAAATGTAAGGCATTTTTAATCTTTCAAAGAGTAATCATTGTCTTTTTTTTTCAAAAGTCTCCCTATTGAATAAATTACTTTATCTTTATTTTAAGGTGAAACACTCTATTAAATAGGGGTAAATATGAAAAGATAGGGTTAATTTGAAGACAAGTAATAACTTTATTAAGGGTGAGATTTGATTAAAAATATTTTATATTTTTTTAATTGAGGGACTATCTTAATTTTAATCTGAATATTCCCCATCTCATCATGACCAGCACCAAAGACATGTATGAGAGTATTAGTAATTTGCTCCTTTTAATCTTTTCCTTTACCTGTGTTCGGCCAGGAGGCAGGTTACCATGTTAGGAACATTTCTGTTGGTGTAAATCAAATGCGACCATGTGCTTTCTTTCGGTAAATTCTCTTTTCTTCTGGCCGCATAATTTTCTTTCCAAACCTTCCCTTTTCTGACAAATATTCTTCACAAAACTTTAAAATGAATAGGTCCTCGTTTTTCTACTTTTGGAATTTCGTGGGGACTGATCATAGGAAATTAATGAGGCTCTCGAGTTTGCATGTGACTTCTAAAGTTCCACTTGGTGGGAAATAATGGCCAGAGAAAGTTCAAAACTTTAATGAATGTCTTCCTATTTTTTCTTGGTGTGCGTTGGAGTGTGTCCATATAGCAAGGTGCACAAACTTGGATCACTCTAGTGAATCTTGAACGTAGTCCAAAATATTAATTGATTAACTCATGACACTTTATTGGCAGAGAGAAAACATGACCAAAAATAATAACAGCGATCACATGTATTAATGCAGTTTTCTTTTTCACCGGTCCTTGTCTGTTTCGTTTTCCTACATGAAATTTATGTTTCTTTGTTCAAATCACTTTGTTATATCTATATATATCTACCCACACACATATACCTCATAAAAGATGTTAAATAGAGTATAAACTTCTTCACTTATTGAAATTTTCTTTTTATTGTTCTAAAATGTATTTTAACATACTTTGAATTTTGTTCAAACGAAAATATATTCATATCTTCAAAATCAAAAGGACATAGAATAATGATGAACTTTGAAACTTAATTCGGAGTAATTTTCCCAAAATCAAAAGAATAAATCAGCACCATGCTTTCTTCCACTTACACAACATCTCTGGGTGTGGAGGATTATTTCGAGGTTCCATGAGAGCGTTCAGAGCATGCTTTCTTTACAACATGAATGATAGAGATCCGCTTTATGCTGAATTGTGGGCCTGTATATGGGGCCTTAAGTAGGCTTAGGATCTTGGCTATAGGAAGATTATCTTGGAGTCTCACTCTTTGGAAGTAATTGATGCAATACATAGTAATAAACCCTATGATCACCCCAATGCTGGACTTATTGCTGAAATTCGAGCACTTCTAGCTTGGGAATGGGTGGTGCATAGTTGGAATATTTCGAGAGATGCAAATGAAGCTGCTAACATGCTTGCTAAGAAGGCTCTTTCTTGTATTGTTGGATTTCATCCTTTTTATTCCCCTCCGCCTGGCTTAGATGTAATCTTGGTAAGTGACATTAGTACCATTATTTAGATTATTGTTATCCCTTGTTATAAAAATACATAAATAAATCAGCACCATCATTACAATGTGATCACAAAAGTCATCTCCATAAAGGACATACAATAATGAACTTTGAAGACTTCGGTTTTACTATAATGAATATAGATAAATCTAACATGGCGGACCAGTTCTTCGTTTCCCCTATTTATAGCCAATTGACTTAGACATGATCCTATCACTAATCACAAGCATATTGTTTACATGTGTACATGATTATGTAATTACATCGCATTTAAACTCAATATGTCTTATTAATAAGGGTAGCTAGGAGACCAACCTAACTCAGTATTCTTAAAAAATAAAGGAATCAGAACTGATTCAAGATGATACAGATCAAACACTCTTCTTGTGACAAATATCTAAACATTTCCTAAGTAACTGCAATTACATCTATTTTTCCATTTCAATTCAAGAGTTCTTATGTGTCTCCAATCTCCCTTGAGACCCCGAAAAATGGACAAATTCCTTTTCTTAGGAACATATTCATGTAGTGGATATTTATTACTGCATGATAAATATCTTAATAATTAAACTTAGTGGTACTTGATCCCGTTATAAATTAATTAGTAATCTTGTATCCTCAAATTTACACGTGGACATATTTAATTACAGTTATTTCAAGTTAAAAATTCATTCATTCATTAAATTGAATGACTGTAGTGTGAACTAATTACCTAACCCTGGAACAGGATAGGACACCCAAAATTAAGTTTAATACAGTACATAGAATATTTTTTATTCATATAAAAGGTACATTTTTGTAAATTTCAAAAAGTATTCAAATAATTTAGTCTCAAGGCTACGAACCACATAAGAGAAGGTTAGTCCACAAATAATGGTAATTAGTTTAATTGGGAAATGGGCCAGCCCAACCCTTATGGCCTTGGTCCTTGAGGGCTTAGACCTTAAAGCTTGATTTTTCAAAATTCCTTCAAATCCTAAGGGCTGGCTCTTATAAAAAGGGTTCAATGCTGAGTTCATAAGCCTGATTACAAAAAATAAAAAATAATATTATAATTTAATTAAAATATTTTAAAATTAAACATAAAATAAATCAAGGTAATTACTCTGGTTGGTCAAAAAAATTAATTAATCTGGTTAAACCTGTGAGAATCAGAGTACCCATCTAAGATGAACAAAGATCAAAGTATTGACCACCTAACACCCACAGCAAGACAATAGCTGCGAGTGGAAAGCAGATCATGAGGGGCGTGAGGGGCAAAAGGGAGAGCAAATATAATGAACTTGAGGGGCGATAGGGCAAGTAGATGTGAGAGGGAGAGCTACATGACTCTGAGTGAGGTAGAGATTAGCGATGAGGCAGAGATGACTGATGGATAAAGGGAGAGCAAAGATGCCAAGTGAAGCAAAGATGAGTAATGGCTAATGGGAGAGCAAATGAGTGCATCAATCTTCTAGCTAAAAGAATAAGAGTCAAGAGATCAAAAATTAAAGAAGATTAAGTCTTAGGTTTTTTCTCTACGCACCATTTTTACATAGATTGAAAAACAAAAAAAATATAACAGGGTATGGATGTCTGCCTAGAAGCCTGATTACCTTAAAAAAATTTCCATTTTTCAAGCCTGAACCTTTATCTAAACAGGCTTAGAACTAATCACACCTCTATACTAAGAGCATGATTGGCATAAAATATAAGATAAACTCACATACGATAAGCCTTAATTATATGAAATTAAACTAAATTAAATATTGATAATTATATATAATTATAAGGCTTGAAAAATATTAAATATTTTGTAGAAATTTCAATGGAGTCTCCCCACTAATTTGGACCTCCTAAAACTTCTACAACAAAAAAACTTATCAGCCAATTCAGCAAGGAGCTTAACTCCACACTAATAAATTATATACCAGCAAAATAAAACTATGATCTAACTACGGTGTACATGGAGAGTTAAACTAAAATTTCATAATACAAAATATATTTACACCGAAAGTAACTAACACTTGCTTCCACTGTTTCAAAAAACAATAGAGCCCTTCAATGTTCAACCAAAGGTATAAGATCAGTTACAATATCTAAGACTAAATAAATTTTTTCAGTGAGTAACATCCCAATTTATAATTGAAGGAAATAATGAAATGCAAATTAATGAATCAATTATAAATTTACTAAAATAATCAATAGAAAATATTAATATAAACACACAAATCCTAAATATCAATATCAATAACTAGGTAAATGCATAAACCATGAATATATAAATCCAAATAAAAGTTATTAGAAGTTCAAATTTCCTTTCCTTTTACTATTTTTTTTATAAATTTCTACACATACTTAAACTTCTTGGGATATATATATATTTATCATTCAATATAAAATTTATATATAGTAAAAATAGCAATTTCCTTTTTGAGATTAAATTTAAAGAAGATAAGTTTCACAGTTCCTTCTTTAGTGGGACTTAATTGGAATGATTAACAAGCATGGATATACAATCCATAAGAGTACATAACCAACAAACATGGACACACAGTCCACGAGGGTAAATTATCAATAAGCATGGCTTAAAGCCATGAAACAAGCATGAGTACAATGCTTATGAATATTCATCCCTCCATTCCACGTGCGTTGGCCTGCGCACAGGGCTAGTACCTCCTACAAACACCCTAATAACTATATGTACCATGGCATGTCAAGAATCAACTGAACTGCTATTAGCATCCAGCGTTCTAAACTCAATCCCCCTAGTCAAAAATCAAACATGCATGGATCTAAATATTCATTTTAAAATCATTCTTTTCAAAATACAAGATTCAACTATCAACTTCCCCTTTCAACACAATTTATTTCCATATAGAAATAATTGCAAAAACATATTTCAAATCAAATATAAAATTTAAAAAATTAGATCATTTTGAACAAATAGTCAATTTAATGCATATTAGATTCAATCACATAACTTCTTGATAAAATAGAATAATTTCAGTAATATCTCAATTGAATAAAAATAAGATAAATAGAGAAAACTCTATAAATCGTAAAGAAAATACTAGCAAAGATTTAAACACAATATTAAATAAAGGTGTTTTATGATAATTGGGACTCATTCACGCACCTAAGAGATTCTTAAGAATTCTAAAGCTTGCTTCTTTTAATTTTTCACTTTAATTCTAATTATTACCTTAATTTTTTGACAAATAAATCATAATCCTAAAATCATTTATTAAGTAATTTTCAAATCAAATCTAGGAATGAGGATTTTAATTTAAAACTAATCACCACACCATTATGTTCAAATATAATTTGTTAGAACTTTCTCATCAACAATATAAAATTTTAACCTAAAATATAAATTTCTCCTTTCCTGTCAATAAACTCAAATTTAACCATATTAATTAATTAATCTTACCCTTCCTTTAAGCATTTAATCAAACCTCTTGAAAGCCTTCCTATTTGCTCATCACATAACTAATTTCCATCTATCCAACTTCTTATCCTCACCATTTAATTCCAAAAATCAAACTTCCATACACTACTTAAGTATATCTCAAATTAAATCCATAATTTATATTACACTTGGCAGAAACCAAATTTATAAATTTCAACTGGAAATTCTAACACACACACACACACACACACACACACATTCAACAAACTACCTCCTTCACTAATTTACACAACAACAAAAATTCAATTTCCTTTATTCTTCAACGAAACCCAGCTGGAATGCTTAAGAGAAATTTCAGTCACCATCTCCAATAGTTATGACAGCCGTCACTCGGACGAGATCAAAATTCGTTGACAGCAAAAGAGAAAATCACACTTACCATACACAAGCGTGCCACTTAGAGCAGCTAAGGGGGAAGGAGAGACAAACACCAAGCACACTTCACCAACACTGAGCAGAAATCGACGGCAACCAGAAATAGGGGAAACGAGAAGCTGTGCCGTTTCACGGCAGATCCTCAACGGAGGAGAAACAAGCAAGCTACAGCGAGTGCAGAGGGGGAAGGGTGACAAACGAAGAGCCTCAACCAACAGCTCCACTAAAATAGCGAACAAAGGAAGAGAAAAAGGAACAGACTCACCTCAGCGGCGGACGTACGACAGAAGAGAAGAGAGGATGACAAGCCGCCGGCGGTGAGGGGAGAAATGAAGAACGACGGCGAGGAGGAGACGAGCAGAGAATGAACGAAAGATCTCTCTGACTCTCTGGTTCTGGAGCTCGAATAGCAGAGGAGAAAGAAGAAATATTTTAACATTAGGAAACTGGGAAAACTACAACAAAGGGCACTGGGAAAATTATAAGAGAGAGCACAAGAAAATTACAGAAAAGGGCACAAATTTTCTTATAATTTAAAAAAAATAAAATCAAAAATTTGTTTGATAGAATTCGAACTCTTGTTCTTCAAAAATATTTACTAGTATAAATTTTACTAAACTATCACTTTTTATTTGCTATAAAACTTATTTAAATAAAATATTCATTAGAAGAAAAATTTGATTTAATTTAAAATTTAGAGTCATTATACAATCCTTATTTCCAACAACAGAATAGAAGGAGACAAATATATTTGAGATTAGGTTATAGAGAAGAAACAGAATAGAAGGAGACAAATATATTTGAGAAAGGTTGAAGTATAAAGGCAATGAATTTAAGTGTTTGATACCATGTTGTCTCATTTTCCACAAACTTAGCAGAGGGATGTTGAGAAAGGATGTGTTATTAAAGCGCACGCGCGCACGCACGCGTACACATATATATTAATAGGGATAAAGTTAATAAAATTGTTAAATTTTTAAATTGAGTTAATAAATTTTATGTTTTTTTAATTATGGTGAAACATGTTATAAGTAACTTATAAATAAGACTAAAATAACATATAAAATTATTTAACTATAAATACATGAGTTAGGAATCAATATTATCAATATTTAATGATGATGATGGAAGTGGAAGATGTGGTAGTTGGGAATACTCTATGCTAACAGCTTTGATTGAAAGTTCAGGTACCTATATGCATTGGTCATTTCTTCCTGTGATGGAACTTTTATTAATGAGTTAAATTAAATATAAATTTATCTCCAAAGGAAAATTAATTTTATTACAAAAGGATACATGTGAGCCAAATCTCGTTTTCCTCTTTAATATAAAAGGAACAACTTCTTTTTTAATTGGAATCAATTCTTTGCTGTTTTCTTGAAAAAAGATAAAGAAATGTAACGTTTGCATTTTAGATTGCAGTTCAACCATTTGGGTCGGTCCGAATATTAAAAACATCGGTTAAATGTTCGCAGAAAAAGTTATCAATGCTTAAGGAGTGATGAACTTCAATTTGAATTAAATTATTGCCACAGACAATAAACGTACGAACGTTATTTCTTTTGATATATACATATGATTATCAAAAATATATACATGACAATAAATTATTTTATATAACAAATTTAAGTAATTATAAGTGATATTATTACCACAACTACTTTTAAATTATGTACACATTATTATGAAATTAAAAAATAAAAACGCTAACATATAATTAAATAATACTTATTTTAATGGAAACATTTCATATCAATTTCTCTACCAAGTCAAATTGTGAAACTGCACATCTAGAATAGCAAAAACAAAAATCTTAGAAGCATTTATATTAGCATATATATGTAGAGTTGGTAATTTAGTCAAAACCAAGCCAGTTCAAATAAACATGAAAAAATTTTGAGTCAAATTTAATAAAATATTAATTTTTTTATGTTTGGATACTATTGAGACTGTCTTGTGTAGGCTCAAAAACACTCAAGCCAAGCCCAATTAAGTTTGAATTTGGCTTAAATACTTGAATAAAATTTTAATATTTTTAAACAATATAAAAATATATTAAATATGAATTAATCCTTTATATTTTAGTTCATTCTATACTACTAGAGCACATATTAATTTAATTATATTATTATAGATATTTTTTCAAAAATTTTAAAATAATTCATATTTTATATTTTATTATTTTTAATCTATAAAATTTCTTACAATAAGATTTAAAATATATTTTGATATTTATTTTTAAACTTTAAGACCCATAAATTATCTATTTTAAAAAATTGAGTCTTCTACAATTTTTAAATATTAAAAATAAATTTTATATTTTTATAAAATAAAAAAATTGATTTTAAATTAAAAATTAAAAATTGATTTTGAAAAAAACTAAAAAAATTAAACATTTTAAATATTTAGACTGACCTGAATAAGCTTGAAGAAATTCGAGTCAGAGTTAATTATTTGAGTTTTTAAAATAAGTTTGGGTTTAGCTCCTCCTGCCTAAATTATACATCAGCTCTACATAAATGCATCCGTATATATGAGACAAATTATTATAAAATATTAATATATTTACATGTCTTTGTGCTGGAGAAATAATTGTGCGCGCAAACAGATGGTTAAACACTGACACACCTAAAAGCAGCATTAAAAAAAAAAAAAAGATAATCCATACCAGTTGGAATAAAAAAATCAATTACGTACAGAATCATTTATAGATTTGACTCCACTACTGCACCGTTTCGCATGAGTAAAGACTTGAAAGGGAAAGACTTAGGTCTCAGTTAGTTACCGTAAAGGAATAAAATGAAATGAATTTAAAAAATTAAAATTAAAAAAAATTAAATCATTCTTTTCTTTCATGATAAACATAATAAAACCTATGAATATATATCATAAATAAGAATCACTATATCTTTTAAAAATCTCATAAATCATAATTCCCAATCTATAAACTAATTATCCATCTTCCTTGTGAATGTAGTTTACCTATTCTTTTTTATCATTTTATTTTTTCCATCCATTTCATTCTAATAATCAAGGTACTTTAATTGGCAAGCGAGACTTGGGGAAACAAACAAGTAGAAAGACTTGACTTGGAATTTGGATTTGGTGACTTCACCTAGTATAAGTATTGAGTATTTATATTATTTAAATCGTTGAAATTCAGATCAATGATTCTAAATTTATACTTCATTTGAAATGAATTAATAAGATGATAGTTTATAATATGATATGAACTGAGAAATAGTGCCAGGATATATAGCATTATTCTAGTAGTTATATATATTTGTTTATTTTGATACTTGTTGCATTATATTGTTGATCCGACTTGTACCTGGACTAGTTATTAATTTTCAATTCATTATTTCATTATGTAAGAGCCATTTATTAACAGGAGGAGATTGTATTGAAGTCTTGATTGTTAGTGTTGTCATTTGTTGCTAGCAATGCCATATTGTTGATTGCTATTTTTACTCGTATTGTGTTGTTGTATTCATTAGTTATGTTGTTGTGTTGTATTATTAATTTATTCTACTCTGGAAAATGGATTTTAGGTGTAACTTTTTAAAATAATTTTTCTTTGAATTTATTGCTAGCTTTAATTTTATTTTAATTACACACAAGCGGCTTTGAATATGTTTGATGATCGTTTGAACTCGGAAAAATAACTAGATTTTAGATGTAATCTTCGCAATAATTTTTATTTGGATTTATTACTAGCTCTAATTTTATTTTAATTACATGTTGGCTTTAAATAGGCTATCAAGTTGAAGGAAGAATTTGCTATCACATAATGGATGCAACCATTGATTTGATTCTCATAAGAGCGGCCATATCAATTTTCAAAGCCATCAAATTCATCTCTCCGCGTGATGATAACCAACCTGTTGCTAATGAAGATAGGTAACTTGCTTCTTCTAATGGATAACCCCACTCTTTATTTTCTCATTTCATTTGCAGCTGTGTAACCCAATATTTGTTATATTGACCATTTGTTTCTATTCGCAGTTCTAAAGATTCTGTTGTTTCAACTTCAACAATCTCTTCTCCTACTAACAATGAGTATAACTTTGTGTTTTTGAAGGACTTGTTGGCATTGCTCATCATATTAAGAATATAGAGAAACTTCTAAACGAGACCCCCATTGTTGGAATATGGGGTATGGGTGGTGCGGGTAAGACTGTTCTTGCCGGAGAACAATTTGAAACTTTCTACTTTGTTGATATTGTTGGAGAACAACTAAAATATAAGCATATCAACATGCTTTAGAAGAAAAAAGTTCTTATGATACTTGATGATGTGGACAAGTAGTTCAAAATTGATAACTTGATCAAAGAAAGTAATCAATTAGGGGAATGTAGTAGAATTATGATCACATCAAGAGACAAGCATGTGCTTAAGTCTGCTGGTGCTAAAATATATCAAGTTCCAAAATTGGATTTCGAGGATGCTCTTAAACTTTTTTCTTTAAAAGCTTTCGAGCAAAATGAGCCATCAAAAAGTTATTTAGAATTATCAAAATGTGTAGTGGATTTCAATCAAAGAAATCCCTTAGCTCTAAAAAGCTTAGGTTATTATTATTTGGTTGTGGTAGAGAAGAGTGGGAAGCTACTTTTGAAATAATAAGTCAAAATCTTGACCTTCTAATTTTCAATCCGTTGAAATTGAATTTTGATGGACTAAATCGCAACCAAAAGGAACTATTTATTGACCTCGCATTTTTGTTGAATGAGGGAAGGAGGATTTCTTCAATTGTATCAGATGCTTATATGGCTCTTCTACACAACTTTTTGTGGTGTTCTTGAAGATAGATCCCTCATTTCAATTGATAGATGTGGTTATATTGAGATGCATAATCTCATCATAATTATGGATCTTGAAATTTTTGGAGAACAATTTCTAGATAGAATACCTGCTCGACTACAGAAGAATGAGGATATTTGTTATTTTTTCGACCATCACAAGGTAATAATTTATTCTTTTATCTTTCTTTACACTCTTTGAATTTTTTTTAATTTCCTTGACATGTTTCAACATTTGCCTTAAGCTAAGTACATATTCATTTAATTTAAATCTTTGGTAAGTCTTAATATTCATATCTTGAATCTTGAAGTTACTCAATTTTGTATGTCTTAAAATTTTTAATTAGATTATATAAACAAAACAAATTAAATAAGGAGTCATCTAGATTTTTCCAAAAGCAATATATTTAATTAGTAGTTCTAATAGTTATTTGATCACATTTTACATATTAATCATTCCCTGCAAATGTTGCTCACTAGGATCCTAAGGCAATTCAACGCTTTATCATCAAACATGAACAAGATAAAAGTGATTAGATTTCCATGTCTTCTATTTTGTTTTATGTTTTTGATTTTTTTTAAAATTAGATTTACTTGTTTAAGAAAATGTTCTTAGACTTAGGGTGTGTTTGGTTCAAGGAGAAGAGAGGAGAAAGTTTTAATATTACCTTGTTTGGTTTTGTTGGAGGGGAGGGGTTTTTAATAATCCTTTGTTTGGTTTGAGAGGGGAGGGTAGGGAAGGTAATGACTAATTTATTATTATATCCCTATACATTAGTTTAAAAAAATTTTAATTATTCCTTGTAGAAAATAAGTTAATACCTAAATTTAAATTGCATGATTTCTTAAAAATTTACTCTCATCCTATCATATTGTCAATATGTGAATAAAAAAATTAAAAAATAGTTATAATGATAACAATTTTTTATAAAAAATAAACAACTCCATTAAATATATAATAAAATTTGATGAATTGTAATTTTTTTAACAAAAAATCCAATGAAGCCAATTGAGGTTTGGGAGTGAAGCACAATATGATATGAAGGAAAAAAATTTTTAGTTATAGGTATACTTAGAATATTAAAAATTAGATAAGGACAAAATAGTCACAAAAATTAACTTCCCTCCAAACAAAACCCCAATTTAGAGGGGAACATTATGAGGAGAGGGGGGACGCGTTATTTTGGCTCCCTTCCCCTCCAAAATTTTTTAACCAAATGAGGAGAGGGGAGCAATCCCCTCCCCTCCACTTCAAAACTCCCTAACCAAACACACATTTAAATAACTAATGCTGCATTGTGCGATTTAGGAATTTAATTATTATCAAAAAAATATGAATTAATGAAAGAATGTTTAAATAAATGGTACAATAGCATTATTGATTTGGATATAATTTAAAAGGCAAGTATGTTTGATTTTTTTTTGTGTGGTTTTATTCATTTTTTATGCAATAATTGTGTGTTTTTCCCTATTGATTTTTTTTTTAGGGGAATGAGGGTATTTGATGCATGTCATTGGACATAAGCAAGATAGAAGAGAGGACATTGAGGGCTATTAAATTACAAAATATGTATAATTTAATATACCTTAGTATTTACAAGTCTAATGGGAAGAAGCCTTTAGGGATGAATATTGGCAAAAATCTGGATTATCTTTTGAAGAAACTAAGGTTTCTAAATTGGCAAGAATGTCCTCTATCATATGTGCCATTAAAATTCTGTGTTGACAATCTTGTACAACTTCAAATGCCTGGCAGTCATCTCGAACAACTTTGGGATGAAGATCAAGTATGTATTATTGATTTTTTTCCTACAAATTAATAGCACTATTTTTTTGGTTTTAAGAATCTCATCAAACTTTTAGTTATCTCACGCATCCAATATTGAACAAATGATTCAAATTGCATCAATGTTTGTTTTATCATCTTCAAATAATTTCAAGATTACTTGACTTTTTCTAACTTATTTCCCTTACAAAATCTCATTTTTCTTTGTGAAAAGAGAATTAAGTTCATGATTAAATGATTTAGTTATTTGAAATGCCTAGCTAATAGTCACATGCAGTAATTTTGGAATAGAGATCATGTATGTGTCATTTTTCTTGCACTTATAGATAAGCTTTTTGTGTGATTCTAAGAACCTCTTTAATTTTAGGTATATATACCAAGCCTCATAAAGTGACCAAAGAATTATATAATGCACATGTTTGCTTTACTGCCTTTACATTGATGGTTAAACAATATAATTAGTTGTCTAAGTCCATATACAGTTATCTTATATTTTAAACTGTCATGTGAGAAATTCATGATCAAATTATTTAGTTATCTAATTTATTTAACATTTTTTCAGCATTTTCTAAATTTAAAAATGATCGATGTAAAGCACTCGAGATGTCTCAAGACACTCCCAAATCTATCTTAGGCCCCAAATATTGAACTTTTAGATGTTGAAGGCTATGTAAATTTGGATCAAGTCCATTCTTCAACTATCTTGGTCAAGCGTGTTCATTTACGATTAGGATGGAGTAGGTCAAAGCAGATAAACATGGGAGGTACAATCAATGGGAAAGGTGTAGGGTTAGTGTGTGTCCTCAATTATTTGGATCTTTGACATTTAGAATTCCACAAAGTGACAATGAAGGTTTTTGTATGTGACGACGATAGTATTATCACTGGCGTTAGATTTCAGATTAAGAGTGCGATTGGAGAATAATAGTGAGGGGTCTGAGTTAAAAATGAAGACACAAAGGTTAGTGTCTTTACTTCCATTTGTTGAAAGGTTCATTGGTCAGATGGTCTAATTGAGTCTGAGAATTCCAACCAACATCATATTTCTGTTGGCCATTACAATAGTTGTTATGGCTATAAAGTGGAGGTGAAGAAGAGGAGACATGGAAGAGAAAGGAGAGAGTTGTAGCCATTGAGATGACAAGGGATTAATCATGTTCCTAAGCATGAGGGCTCCACATTAATGGAAGTTGAAGAAGATGATGAGTGCATGCACAAAGTAACACTGACTCTGTGCTACTAACAAGATTTCACAATCACATTCCTCGTTGGTCACTGCTGACAAAATTGACATTAAAGGAAAATGAAGTTTCTGAGAATAACGCAGGAGGTAGCAGCACTCAAGTTTCAATTTTGAGATCGCTTTCATTGTCTCAATCTTGTCAAAGGACTCAACCCCTCTTGGATCTAAAAATCTCTCTTGACAATGATAGCCCTCTAATGTTTTGGATCTCTTATTTGATAACTCAAATTGATGATTCGTCTTTTAAATATTTCAACTTGTTTTCACAATACCAGGATGATTTTATTTTATTTCACCTCAAGATTAAAAATATTTTAAAATTTATTACTAATATCGTAAATTATTAAGCCATTTTAATATTTAATCTTAAAAGTTCAAAAAATTTTAATTTTTATAATTTTATTTTTTAAAATATAGGGATCAATATTTAAGAGGTTGAAATTTCAGGACTAAATTGCAAGAGGCAAAGTTCAAAACTGATTTACAACTGAGTCAAAACTTAGAGACTGAGTTATAATGAGTTAAAGTTCAGGGACTGAGTTACAATTTGGTCAAAACTATAGGACTAAATGATTAATTTTTCTAATAAATTGATAAATCAATAATCATTATTAATACAATTTAGTTTTCTTATATTTAAAAATTAAAAACTTGAGGTGGCTATTCCCTAGGGAAATGCCACCTGTAGGTTTTATTTTAAAAATAAAAATAAAAAGCCCCATGTGAGGGTTTCTTTTTGGTTTTTTGTTTTTGAGAAATCCCTAATCAGGTTTTCAATCCTACGCAAGAAGTCAAGCACGCTCTCGTTGTCTCCATTTCACCTTCAGCTCTTCTTCCTTCATCTAAGGGCTGAGGTTTTTAAATAATATAATTAAACTCATCTAACCACATCTTAATGATAATAATAATATATTATTATTATAAAAATAATAATAATTAAAATAATAAATTATTATAATGTTGAATTAACTCAGGTGGCTAATCACACTCATCTACTTCAACGATAGCTTTGACCCACCGACTGTCAAAGCAATGATGCACAATTTAGGATTCTATAGTGTTCAATGATGGGCTAGTATGAAGACCGAAGATTCATGGGCTTTCAAAGCAATTTCAAGTTTCAAGTTCTCGATGTGGCTTTCTCGACTCTTCAATTACTCGGAAATCCGATAATTAACCCTTTCGTAGAAATCGATTTTATGATTCTATCCATCGTCTTGAATTTTTTTGGGTTAATCCTTCATCTTGAATGTTGAATTTCTACTTTCTCATCGAATCATTCGGGTTAATCAAATTCGTTCTTAAACTTTTAATTTTAATCAAATTCTTTCCTTCTTATGTATTTTGCAACTTTGACTCCTTTTTGGGATTCGTTTGATTACATGGAAATAATTAAAATTAAAAGTTTAAGAAGAAAAACTGGAACTTTCAACCCAAAGTGAGATGATTATTGGGATGTGTAGTTCTTATTAAAGAATTAAGAAGCAAACACTAGACAGATTGGGAACACTGCCCCATGCTTTCTTGTACACCTTTTTTATTTTAGGGGTATTATGGTCTTTTAAAATATAAATATATTTATTAAATACCCATTTCATTATTAATTAAATTAACTTTATCTCCACAATAATATAAATGTGTGTGTGTGTGTGGAGGGACCACTCTAAGTAATCAATTGATACAAGTCGTATACAATTTAATCTCATGTCATCCTGCCTCATGCTGGTATCTTGTATTAGTTAAAGGTCAACCTGATCTTGGGGAGTGGCATTGCAATTTGCAATATTATCATTGAAAATATCTTAGATCTCATGGCAACTGAAGCTGGGTTCTCACTCGCCTTTGTATCACGCAAGGGTAACTATGCTGCTGAACTACTATTATGGAAATGGATCTGGTTGGATGGGTGAAAACACCAACACCTCCTTTGTCTCTTTTACTAGCTAACAGATGCTATGGATTCTAAGTTGGCTTTGTTTGCCTTATGAATTCTAAGGATAATATTGCATGTTGTACTGGTTTTTCTTTGGCTGTTTGCCGTTTTTAATAGAAGTTCCTTTGGTAAAAAAAAAAAAATTCACATGCCACCTACACAAAAATTAAAAAAAAAAATCAATACAGATGTATTTTAGGGAATTAAGTTAAAATTCAATAAATGTTGGAAAAATATGCAACAATTACTAAAAATTCCCTTAAAATATTTCTTAGCCCTAGAATCATAAATATATTCTAATTATTTCAAAACAGATAAAAACAATTGCTAAAAAAATCTAGTTCAAGGTGGTAAATGTCTATAAAAATCATGCAATATCAAGATGATAATATGTTAGGCCCTTTTCAACTTATAGTTCGGCCTGTTTATAAAGAGGCTAGGCCCAAAGAAACTACAAGCCTAGCCTGTTTTGGTAAAATTATATATTTTATTTAATTATTTTTAATTTTTAGTGTATGTTCTGCAGAAGCTATGGAGTTTTCTACTTTACTTTTATAATTACCATTTTTTCTTTATAAAATTTAATTATCTATCTTATTTTTCTGTTCGTTATCTATCAAAATTCTTGGGTGCATTAGTGCATGTATATAATAATTCTTTTAGAAAATATCTGGCACCCCACAATTATGAGTCTTGATTTCACTACTTAGTATATATTGTATTGTGAGATTTTAAATGAATGTAGCGTGATTAACGTGTTTTTTTTATTCCAACTATTTGAATCTAACATTTGATAATATTGTAATACCAGAAGTGTCGTCTAAGAGTGTCTATTTTCATAAAACAGCATTAGTTTTTTTTATAAAGAGATACTAAATCAGCATTAATTTGAGAAGGACTTGATTTTATAAAAATTTGCATGAACTGCACCATTTAAATTCATTTGGCCTTTTGTTTTATCACAAAATAATATATGATGTTCATTTTAAATTGATTTTTAGATATTTTTAAAATTATATTTATTAAAATAAGAATTATAAAAATTTAATATTAAATTTTAGACTATATTTGATGCTCACCACGTAGCCATCACCCATGATTGGATCTTAAATTAAAAGCTTTTTAATTTTATTTTTAAATTTTACAAATTGACTATCTGTATATATTTTGCATAGCAAATATATAATCTGAATGATCTAATTTAGTATTAAATTTTTTATAATTTTTACAAATTGACTATCTAGATATACTGTAAATAGTGTAGATTTAAAATTGACTTTTTTATAATTTTAATAAATATAATATTAAAAATAACTAAAAATCATTTTAAAATCAATGGCACAAATATTTGAAAATAAAAGAAATTTAAAATATTTTGTTTATTTTAAAATGAATGGCACAAATCTTTTTGAGATGAAATGAAGGGCCTATATCAGCCGTTTAAGCTGATGAATACGCAGTGTTGATGACCATTGAATGCCATCACATATATGAATAAAAGAAAAATAAACACTTTAATTTAAACTAAAAATTATTTTAAGAAATATTTTGGTCAAATTGTCAAACAAAAGCATTCCGAACAGACCATGAATGGAAGGACGTCAACAACCTTAAAAGGTGATAAATTGAATTGCATGATTTGGAGAGGCACATAAGACTGATTCTCCATATGTAACGTTATATTGATGAGTTCAACATCTCGACGCTTGTTTCATTTAACGACAACTGAAATAAGGTTTGACAGATTTTGAATAAAGATAGCATAAATTTTCACATGACCAAGGATCAACCTCTTCAAGATTTAACGATAACTAAAATGCCTGCACAATTGAATTCACAATTTTTCTCATTATTGATATTTTCTTAAAAAAATTAAAAATCTTCACATTATTATATTTTTAATCTATATATAAAATATCTCAAAATAATATTTAAAATATATTTTAATTTTGATTTTTGAACTTTGAGGCCCATAACTTTTTTATGAAATTTTTTGAGTGTTCTACATTTTTAAGTGGGTTAATGAGCAAATAAGATCTTAAATTATTGCTAAAAAATTGCTCTGGACCCTGAACTTTTAAAATATACAAAATAAATTCTAAAATTTTAAATTTATAGCAAAATAAACCCTAATTATTAACTTTTTTAACACCATCATTGTCCACATGAGTACTGTAACAGTCAGAGTTAAATTTGTAAAAAATAAACCCTAAACAGTTCTTATATAGATAGTAATAGTGTTAAAAAGTTAACGGCTATGGTTTATTTTGATATAAATTTAAAAGTTTAGGATTTATTTTGTATATTTTAAGAGTTCAGTGTCCATAACGATTTTTAAGCAAGAGTTCAGAGTTTTATTTGCTCATTAATCTTTTTTAAAAAATATATTTTATATTTTTTGCAATTATTTAAACTTTTTATAAGTTTGGACTTATTTGGAGTAGCCCAAATTGAGCTCAGCTCGTCCAAATTGCACTTTCTACAAGAAGCAACCAAGTGGAAACACATATTAATCACCTGATTACCCAATTGTACAAGTAATTAAAACTAATAATAATAATTAGTATCATGGCGTCACAAATCAAACTAGACTCGCATGTAAGTGGAGCTCTAATATGCTAAATCCTAAATGACAATGAATTCTTCGTTCTTTCTTTTTTGATCAAAAACGTTTTTTGATTAAAAATAAAAATTAGTTGTAAGCTTATATTATTTTTTTTTTAGGGAAGTCTATATTTTTTCATAAGTGAACCAGTTATATCTCGTACAAAAAAAAAAAGACTTTTACCGTTAATAACAATATTTTGTTTAAGGAATTCAAAGATTCTAGAAGCCAGACTAGACTAGGAGTTATTCTGTTTAACTGCTTGAAATTGTTTCACACACAAACTTCAATTATTATGTATGATTAGTGACAATGTAAAATTCTGAATAACTTCTATAATTAAATGGAAATGGAACAGGAAAAAGAAAAGCAATTAAATTTAATAGTACGTTTGATATGACTTAAAAATTTGGTAGAATTTTATAAGCTGAAAAATTAATTTTTAAATGTGAAAATACATTATTGTTCCTGTAAACTTTCATTGCATCCTTCTAACCCTTCCTTCTAACACTTCATGTAAACTAAATCGGCCCTAAGTTCGTGGAAAATTAATGAAATGAGAGGGAATCGCATCAAACACTTAATTCCCAAAATTAGAAATTGTTCTCTGTAAACAACAAAAGTACCAAGCATGCCAGTTTAAAAGATAACAAAGGATTCTCAGTGTCCCTTATCACAGTTTATTTGGATGTAAAGATGCAAAGAAGTTGGAATAAAAGTATTTGATGAATTAAATGTGCAAGATACAAGATTGTAAAGATTATAAAGTTAAAAATGATGCTAAAAGCTATCTGAAAATATAGAGTAAAAAGCTAAAAGTATAATGGGTGCTAGTCATTGATTGTCGTACAGAGACCCTTCTCTGTTACCTTCTCTTCCTTTTATAATGGTTCAGTTGAGATGGTTGCCCCCATGGAATCTAGAGCTCATTTGTAAAATATCAAGGATTCAATAGGCACACCTTATGAGATTCATGGCATGGTACACCATATCCCACTTGATGGCCTTATCTTGAGTGGCACATTCTTAACGTGCACAGGCCATCATTAGTTGCTAGCTCATGTCCCTGAAATATTCGTGGTTCATGGTCACGATTTTTTTAGATTCGTGGTTCATTTGAAATTACAGTCTAGTGTGAGGCAACAATCTTAATAGGAATTCTGAGTCTTAACTAAGGGATTCAAAGACTCGAGCTGACTTAATCAAGTCATTTTACCATGATATGGACTGGCCTTGTCATTGGATCTCTTGTTAAGCATGACACTTCATTCACTAGGCCCATTTTTTGCTATAGCCTTTTTGTCTTTGTGAATAAGCATCGTTTCAGCTTTAGCCTAAATAGAAGTATGGATATGTCCAAATGTGTACCCTCAAAATCTCTTTTGGAGTGTGTATGCAAGATAATAATATAATGTTTTCCATCAAACTTCATAAATTTTAATGGACTCAAATTTCAGGTCTTGTTCTTTGTTTAACATAAAAATTTTCAAACAAAAAATTATTTAATTTTACAAAAATGAAAAAAATCAAAATCCAATGCATGTCAAAAATGTCAATTTAATTTGTATGTATGTATGTTAATGAAGCATCAAATAATTTGTTTCATAAAATGTTGGCTAAAATACACAAAATTTTCCTGAACTTTGAATTTGAATTAGTTGCATGTTACCTCTTTAAACTTTAAAAGTTTCATATTTTAACCAATTCTCTTGCCATTTAAATTAATGTATGGTTTTTTTATTTTTATGTAATTTTAAGTATTTTATATTTTGATTTAAAAAGGGCGTGGACCATTTTGTCATTTCTCTATTAAAGGCTCCTTCCTAAATTTTTGTTCATTGCAGTAATCTCGTCTCTTAAACCCTTGAGTCGTCTTCTCTCTCAGTTTACACCGAGAGTAGCTTTCCTAATTCCTATGTCAATTATGATGGTTGTGGCAAACCACAAATTACCGTATCCACACCTAAAGATTGGGCCATTCTTATTTTTTATTTTTATTTATTAAAATAATATTTTATAAAATTTCTAATATATATCCTTTAAATTTTTTTATAATTTTTACAATTTTTATTTTTTAATTGAAATATTAAAAATAAAGATGATTTCTTTACTAGCTGTTCACAATTTTTTTTGTTTAAACTACAAGTTAAAAGTTTTGAATATGAGCAGTACAGAGTAAATCTATATAATCAATTAAAAATTAATATTAAATTTGGATTGATTCAAATTAAAAATGAATTGCATAGATGAGTAACTAACATATTTATTAAAAAAATTATAAATTTTATTTTAATAAAAATAAAAATAAAATATTTTAAATTTGGACCGAATTAAACGTGCTTCTCCCTTCCTTTCACAGGCCACCTGCTCTCCTCGTTACCTCTTTCTCCTCCTCCTTCCACATTTTTTTCTCTATAAATAATTCATTTCACTCCCACTTTCCTTCACCATTTCATATTTGTACTTGCAGTTGCATCTTGTCTACATTTACTATCTTGTTTCTTTTGGATATCAATTGTACTCTTTCATTTTCAATATCAATGCCTTTACCTCTTATATTCTTTTAGCTTACCCACAAAATGCACATGAAATCATATTGTAGCCTCTGGAATTTCATGACATTTGAGCACATTTTCCTTGAGTTTTTAATATATTTTGGCATACTTGTACATACTTTGAATACTCAAGTTAAGAAGCTATAATGTCTACCTTAACATTACTAATTTAATCACTACAATCCAGCACACATAGATAATTAGGAGTCGTTAAACCACAAAAAGCACACTTAGTTTGAAATTTATTATTTTTTCTCAAGTTATTTATATTGATTGTACACTTTTTAAATAATTTTTAATATAAATAATTAACAAGAATGGTATTTTAGAAAAATGAATCCACACTTTTTATAAATAACTAATTCAATAATATTTTAAAATTTATACAAATGAGTTTTCTATCTTTTAAATTAAAAAATATAGATTAAATGGATGATGTCCAACACTTCCATGTTTAAAACACCTTTTAATCTAAGCCAAAACTCAAACGTTTATAAAAACGCCACGTTTTTGCTGACCGGATTTAGAATGCCCTCAAAAGACATGAACTTTTTATCACTCCACCAAAAAAAAAAAAAAAACAGAGAAGAAGAGTTATTTCCAAACAGGCAAAAACCACACAAAGAGAGAGGGGTGCTCAGTGCTTGAACATCAACAATCTAACATCATCAATGAATGATCAATCTCTTGAAGTGTTTATGCCTTAGCCTCTGTTTGCATTTCAATCTCCATTGCTTTTCCTTTTTATCCTCTTCCTATTATTTACTATTCTTCTATTTGTGTGTCTTTTTATCAAGAATCTGTCTTCTTCTTCTTTTTCCCTTTGCGTGTGACAATTAACGAGTTAAATAACTTGTGTCGTATGCAATACAATGCACAGACTGAATGCCGTGGTTAGAATCCCCAGTTAATCATATTAATGAAACCAACTGTTAGTTGCCTCAAAATCAAAATTGAAGCAAGTGGGGCAGCCTGACGGCGATGGGTATTACTATTTACTATGACTTTCTTATATAGAGAGGATGAGGGGACCCCAAAAAAAGAGGTAGGAAATGACTTAATGAGGTAGGAAATTAAATGATCACGAGAATGACACTCACCAAACATGCATGTGAGCGTCTGATTACATGGAACATATGTTAGCCTAAGATGAACAATGAAAAGAAGAAAATATCATTATTAGAATATTAAAACTTCATTTAGAAATATGAAATGTATGAATTGGGAGTCGAAATGGACTGTGAGTCCTAAGTAAAAGTTAATTTTATTTTATTAATAATATAAAAGAATTCAATTATTCAAGTTAAATTCAATTATTCAAGTTAAGTTCATTCGGGTTTGAGCTTAGTCCTGATTTCTTTAAGTTTATTCAAGCCATTTGAATAAGCTTGGAGTAAAAAAATAATCTAAATTTCCAAGCCCAATTCTAAAATTTTTCAGATTTATTCGGGTTGGCTGGTCATGCTGAATTATCAATTATCATCTTGGTTATTACGCACATGTTCTTAATCATTCATGTACACACATTTTCACATTGCTTAATACTCTCTTGGTCCCAAATTATAAGATATTTTTATATAAAATTTAACATACCAATAAAGCTTATTAAATACACTTTACAACCTTACATTTTTAAAATAAAAATATAAACTTTTAAAAATAACCTTCATTTGATACTCCATTGATAAAAGAATATTGAAGAAAGAATATATGATAAGGGTAATATTGAAAAAATATCATTAATGAAATTTTATTTTTATCAAAGTATCTTATATTTTGAGATGCTAAATATTCTCTAAAAGTTTTTAATAATTTGGGACGGAGGAGTATTAATATTGACAGGTTTTAAGAAAAGTGCTTATATGGGGATCACGTGAAACCAAAGTTCCATATATTCAATTTGAAGATTCTCTAGACACGAAACAAGCTGGGACCACACCAGCGCCATTATTTTATGGAGACCATGCTTTGTCAATTAGTTTATGTGTTCCTCATTCATGAAATATATTTTATTTCATAATCACTTTGATTGAATACTGGCTTTTCTGAGTGGTGGGATGGGGTCTGAGGAGGGCTCATTCTTAGGTTTCCATTCTTGGCTATTGTTGTCATTTCCGAGGTTAAAACCATGTTGAATCTGTAGCTACAATGCGGCACAGATCATTCAGGACACCACCCAAAAAAAAAAAAAAAAATCAGTTTCCCTCTCATCATCTTAATGAGAGCTTGTACTCATCATAGTAATGAGATTGGACTATTTAAATTTCAATGTACAATCCAAATTTAAAGATTTTATTTTGGTATATATAATATTAAAATTAAAAATAATCTCCAAATTAGCACTTTCAACAAAAGTATTGTTTTAGAATAAAGTTGCATGTTAAAAATTTTAAATTTGGACCATATAGAGTGCATCTAAATAGTTAATTTATAAAATTCTAAAAAATTTTAATATTAAATTTCATCATTCGAATTAAATATGTATTGTTCAAATTGATGGTAAAATAAATGTACTAAAATTTGTAATAAAAATAAAATAAACATTAAAATTTTGTCCAGATTAAAATCTAAACAATCTAGATCTCATCACCTTGATGAGTGTCATGGTGCTCATCAGGATGCATGGAAACCCCCCCTCTCTCTCATACACACAAATATATTTAATGCACAGACACCTCATTAAATCTTAAACTTGATTGGTATAATCTCTACCAATTATATCCTCATTAAATATTATATATAATGTCTTAATAACTATAAGGTATTTTTAACTATATTTTATTTGAAAAATATTTAATATCATCAAAAATTACATATACTTTTTCACACATGTTATTTAATGTGATAACTTAATCATAAATAGATATAAAAGTCTTATTCACTTTAAATAACAGTCTGAATTGAAACTCATGCCGATCCTCTTTTCCCTCTCTCAAATCTCAAATCTCACACACAATTACTTGGTGATGTGCATTATTTATTTGATAAAGAGTGCACAAACAAAGACATGGAAATGAATTAGGATTATGAAAAATTGGTAGGAAGCACTAGTGCAAAAATCATTTTTCGCTACAGTTAAAATACATTTTTGGCGACGGAAGATGCTGTGTAGTAGAAAATTATGTGGTAGTAAATAGACACTTTTCACCATAGGTCAAAAGAAACTGTGGCGAAATATAATATTTTTTGCTACAGGTGCCATCTGACCTGTGGCGAAAAACAATATTTTTTGCCACTATGTTTTTCGCCACAGGTGGTCTGGGACCTGTGGCGAAAAATAATTTTAGAGCTCATTTATGGCCACAGTTCTATCAACAACTGTCGCCAGCCATTTACCACAGTTAGTGTAACAACTGTGGCCATAAATACAATATATTTTTTTTACTCGAACACTTATATCTATATACATTCTTTTACTTACAAAACCTGCATTAATTAAGAAATAGCAGCTCCAAAGACCAATACAAATATGTCTGGTACATGAACTAAACTTACATTTTCAATACAAAATATCTAGAAAGTTTTTACTCTAATCTTGTTAATTCTAAAAAAAACTAGACCACAAATTGCATATATGTCTCAACTCTTGCTTAGAATATGGCTCTAAACTTTGGAAGTGCTACAAATTCAATAACAATATATGTATGAATAATAACTAAAGTATATGAAAAACTTCATAATTATAAATCATTATTTATAAATTATTACCTGATCAAATGAGTGAACAATACATTGAGTGATGATTTCATACATAAAAATCATCACATAATAACCACATTCTACACTTCCTGATTGTTGAGGACACTATAAAGAAAATATAAATAATTAAATTTATTAAATCAATATTATAATCTTCATTCTAATTAAGGAATAAATTTGAAATACTTACTTGCATTGGTACAAACTTGATTTCATTTTTTTTTCTTATCAACCATTCCTACTAATTGCCAATATGTCGCTAAAGATCTATTTATCAAATATACACACTTAAAAAATATTAAATATATATTATTAATAACACAATGGAATTATTTAAAAACTTACAATTCAATCAAAGACTTCATGTCATCGCTTACTTTCCTTTTCAGTGAACAAAACCAGTATATAGTATTTTCATACGAGCAAATGACAAGAAACATCCAATGATGACTACAATATATTAATTTATATTAATATCACATTATTAAGCAAATATTTTTATAAATTAAACGACGAATTTAAAATTTGATACCTCTCAAAAATTGGTAAAAACCAGCATGTCTTCTTTTGCTTACACATCGTCTTTCCAATATAAGAAGCTCTTTGATTCACTTTGCCAATGGAGGTTAAAAGTGGAGATAAGAACCCATAATTCTCATCGACACCAAGTTCAGTGCATATCTTGTGAAGGTACCTTTGATAATTAGACATATGTTAGTAATAAAATAAAAATATCAAATATTAATTTAGAAATAAAAAAGAATACTTACATGATAAAAACTTGAATTATAGACAAGTCCAACCACTCAAAAATAATGAGGTCACTAATATCTTTTTTGGCAACTCTAAGAGTAATAGGCTTCCCAACAATCTTTTCAATTACATTAATTTCATTAGAAAAATCATTCATGTCAACCACCACTGAAGCCAATCGTTTCAAATCATCTTGCATTGGTTGGGGATTGGAACCCAAAAATTCTTTTGATTGTAAGAGTTTCTATAATTAACATATAATAAAAATTAGAAATACCTATGTTATTAATTAAAAAATAAAAAATTATAACATTTTCATACCTCTTCAGAACTTGTCGAACTAGCTTTTTCAACCAAATAATGAAATTATGTTAAGCTTCTCCTATTGTTTCCACCTCCTCAGTAAGAAATAGTACAGGAGCATTAGCATCCACAACCTCTTCAACCATCACCTTTACTTGATTATGTTGTATCTGTTGATGGTGGACTATAGTTGCATGGTTATATACCTTTCCATATGCAACTACTCATTTGCCATGATCCTTCACATAAAGTATGTACGCATTCCTTGATCTGATAAACTAAGATCACACACTGGCTCTGTACCACCACCATAATTCGATGTTTGTTGTGGCTGCATTTGCAAATTACTAATTATTGATTGCATTTCCATCATCATGCTTGACTCGCATTCCGCTATCATCATTTGCACTTGCTGGATTGGTACAAGATTAGAAGGTGTAGGTCCAAAATATTGTCTTATACCCATACCTTTAGGAACCCCCCTAACACGGCCGGAGTACTCTTCACTCCTTAAGGCTGTGGTCAATATGTCCTTTCTACCAGTAGACACAAAGGTCACCTTGGATGATGCTTCTGTAAGAGCATCCTGAAACATGCAAGCAAGTAGAAATTAATGTAAATAATAAATTTTAATTAGATGATTAAGAAATTAATTGTAAAAATACTTACAATTTTCTCAGCTACTTCTGTAGCCTTCGGGGAAATAAACTCTCTTTTTATTCATCCGTCCTCTCTTCCATGCTTGAGCACGATTAACAGGAGATGGAAGAGAAACGTCTTCAATATTATTAACTCCCGCCGCTTGTCTTTTAGCTTCCCACTTCTCTTGATTTATTATATCATAAATATATGCGTACCCTCCTCGAGACATAGTATGGTTGTATAGATTTTTCTTTCAATGCTCTTGACCTTTTTGACTTTTTTCCTATTAACAAATAATGAAAAGAATTTGTTAAAAATAAATCTTCACTAACATTAAATAAATTGTCATATTCTTCCTTTACTTACCAAAAACTTGGGATCGTGTCTACTGTGAACAAATTTTATCCACGTGTCATAATCAATAAATGGATATTTCCCTAAGGTTTTCTATGTTGGCATCATTTTCATTGCCATTCTTAGAAAAGACATATTTTCTAGTAAGCTTGGATTTAAAGTCCCTCCATTGGTCCTCAGCATACTTTAACCGCTTGTGTTTTAAAAATGGAGTTTCCTTGATGTCATAAGTAATCTACAAAATAATACATATCAATAATGAATTTAATAACAACATATATTTTAAGAAATAGATATAACATATAGCAATAGGAAATACCAGTATAGATTTCCAAACATTGTTTCTGTTACTTTCATTGATATCATCCCACTCTTCCTCCAAGATGTTGCTTTTTTGATGTGCCACCAAACCCATAAAACTTTTAAATATGTTTCCTTTTTTCTTATCAATTGGTTGGCTATTATCATCAAAATCAAGATGAATTCTTTCATGAATTTGAGCCAACTTAGTAAGTCGTATAGCCTCTCTTTTACCTCTTTTAGAATTTTTTTTAGTGACTAGATTCTTCATAATTTTTCTAAAACAAATAAGATAAATAAAGTCAGTGGCAAGAAATATAATAAATTTAAATTAATGTAAAAATAAAAGTATAAAAAATAAAATCAAATAAATCAAAAAAGTCCTATTATATTCTATTACCATTATAAAAATGTTTTAGTTTTCCCATAAACCTTCGTCATGATCAGTTCTAACATCATATATGTCATCTTCATCTTCCACATCCAATAGGGGCGGGGTTGGCATAAAAGGAGGAATCTCTTCAATATCAAAACTCGTTTCATCATTCTCAACATAACAACTTTTAAATTGAGATTTTTCTGGGCACTAAACCCTCAATTTGATCAATTTAAGCAAACCACGATTGATATTTTGATAATTATCAACTTTAATTAATAATCAATATTATAATTTATGATAATGGGGTTCACAATTCATCCCAACAAACAAACTTAAAAAGAAATTAATTATACTAAACATAAAGAAATTAATATCATGAAAATTTAAAAAAAAATCGGCAGCATAACAATTTGTAAATTGAGATTTCCCGGGCACTAAACCCTCAATTTGATCAATTTAAGTAAACCACGATTGATATTTTGATAATTATCAACTCAAATGAATAATCAATATTATAATATGATAATGGGGTTCACAATTCATCCCAACAAACAAACTTAAAAAGAAATTAATTATACTAAACATAAAGAAATTAATATAATGAAAAGTTTTAAAAAAAATTAGCAGCATAATAACTTATAAATTGAGATTTTTTCGGGCACTAAACCCTCAATTTGATCAATTTAAGTAAACCATGATTGATATTTTGATAATTATCAACTCTAATCAATAATCAATAGTATAATTTCTGATAATGGGGTTCACAATTCATCCCAACAAATGAACTTAAAAAGAAATTAATTATACTAAACATAAAGAAATTAATATAATGAAAATTAAAAAAAATTGACAGCATAACAACTTATAAATTGAGATTTTCCAAGCACCAAACTCTCAATTTGATTAATTTAAGTAAATTTTAATTGAAATTTTAATAATTATCAACTCTAATCAACAATCAATAGTATAATTATTTGAAAAAAAAATTAAAAAAACTTAAAAAATAACAAGAGGCAAGCTGTAATAAAAAATAAACTAATTAAGTAATAAATAATAATTAGTAACAATGAAAATTTAACCCAACAAATAAACTTAAAAAGAAAAAAAATAGTAGGAAAAGAAAATAAAAAAATAGTAAAAAAATTAGAAGCTAAAAATAATTAAGTACAAAAAAGTAGCTAAAAAATTGCCCAAAAAAAAACTTATAGACGAAATCCAGAAGAGATAGCAGCTGGCAGTGGTGGCGACAGCGACGTCGGCTGGAGAGGCGGAGAGACGAGCTATGGAAAATGTAGTTGGAGGCGAGCTGTGGGAAAGACAGCTAGATGGCACAGCTAGAACCTATGGCAGAGCTAGAGAAAGGACGAGCTAAGGGAAAATGAGCTGAGGGGAAAAGCTAAGGGATGACTGTAGCGACGGCAGCTGAGGGAAACGAGCTAAGGGAGACAAGCTGAGGGAAATGGAGATCTGGACAAAATGCACGGCGCTGTGGCTGTCTGATGAAGATGTCTGAATTCAGACATCTTCATCAGACAGCCACAGCGCTATGCGTTTCGTCCAGATCTATCTAAATTCAGACATATTAACCTAAAATAAGATAAATTAATTTCAAAAATACTTAATTAATTAATTTATTTAAGAAAAATTAATTTACCTAAAATAAGAAATACTTAATGAACATAATTTATTAGAATTATATTATTAATTACTAAATTTTATTTTAATTTATTAAAATTAAATTTTTAAATAAATAATTTACTTATTTATGTCTTAATTAATTTAATTTATTATAGTTATTTTTAAAATTAATTATATTTAGGTAATAAATAATTGAGTAATAATTTAATTTAACTAATTAATTAAATTAAATGATTTAATTTTTTAAAATTAATTAAATTAATTTTCTTTAACTAATTTCATTTATGGCAATAGTTAATCTTAGGACTGTGGCTATAAATAGAATACATAAGCATTTAATTATGAAAAAGTCACTTGCGCATATATTGTCACAGGTTTTTGAGAAACTATGGTGAAAAATGTGTCATTAAAATTCTATTTTGTACTAGTGAAGGAGCATCATGGAAAGATATTTAGAGAAATGAACTAAGGTCTTTCAAAGGAATTAAAGTTATAACGTTAATTAACTTGTTTTTAATTCACATGAAGGACCCTATATAACTAGCCTTTTTTTTCAAAATTTTTTATTACATGGTCCTATTCACTAACAGGATTTAAATTATCTGAAGTTAGTATCTATAGATTTATGTGAAGTTTATCTTTTCAAAGAAACAAGATAATTTTTTATATTTTACAAAAAATAATAAAATGAGAAAAAAAATACTAAAAACAAAAAATTTTGTTGATCAGGCTTCACCCCTCCAGTAATGAAACATCGCCACATTGATGTAAAGGAGGAAAGAAATCCTTTTGGTGTTCCAATATTTAATTAATGCCAAATTGATGTAAAGAAGGTGTCATTCATTCTCCCTGAGCCAAGTTTGCGGAAAATGAGGGGGAATCGTATCAATTGTCAAACACTTCAATTCCCAAATTAGAAAGATGGATATATCACTCTTTTCTAAAAATGTTTAAAAAAAATAACACAAGGTTATTTCATATATTTTCATTTTTATTCTTTGAATACTTGCTCATACATTAGTAAACATAGAAAAAATAAAGATGTGTTGTAGAGTTATATTGCTTGAGTTAGCAAAAAAAAAAATTGCTTGAATATTTTTACTTTAAAATAAAAATTTAAATTCAATAAAAAATAAAATAAAAAATTTGGGTCAAATTCAATGGGCCAATCTGAATGATCTTAAAGCCAAACTTGAGAGCTTAAAAAAATTTTATACTTTGAGCTTATTTGAATCATTCGAATAAACTCGAGCCAAACCTAAACTTGAATAAGCTTAGATTAAATACTTGAATTCTTTTTATCACTAATAAAATGAAATTAATATTCACTTCATCTTTTATTTAACACTCAAAAATCCTCTCCTCACAAGAATTTGAGTTTGGACATTTAACACTCTTAAATAAAATTTTAATATTCTAATATCTTTTTTAAATATTTTTTGAACATATTAAGAAAAACAAATATAAGAGTGGTACTTCACATGCTTTCATTTTTATTCTTTCAATGCTTATTCTTACTTCAATAATGATAAGAAAAAAAACATGTTTTGTAGTGTTATATTGCTTGAAAAAAAATTGTTTTTGAAGATAAAAATTGAAATTGGATTAAAAAAATTAAATAATACTCTATTGAACAATTCTAGTATTTTATTTTTTTATCATTTACATATTTTAGGTGTATTTTTTTATCATTTTCCCTATTTGAAAAATAATTTTAGCATAGTAGTCTATTTGGTGCCTTATAATAATAAGAAATCAAAGTGATGAGTATAATTATATTAGTAGTACAAGGGAGGAAAGAATAATGCCTAGTTTGATAGCAATGAATTGGAGAGACAAAAGTGAAAATGGAAGTGAAACTCATAATTTGGTGTATTTGGTTTTCATGAATTGGATTCTTTAGGAAAGTGAGTTTCAGAAAATATGATAGAATTGGGTTCCTTAGCCAGACCAAAAGAACTCAGTTCCTCCCTCACTTCCTCTCCCATTTTCCCTCCGTACTCTCAATCTCTCTCTTGCCATGTTCATGCCTTCGACAGAGTCCTCCCTCTTCATAGAATGACAGCGATGCTCCGGTGCCCACCTGTGACCCCACTACCTCCGTCACCGAGCTCTAAGCTTGACCACTCTGGTCATGATATCGTCAACCCATTCCCCACTTCCATTATCTCCTCCCTCATTCCATTAGATTAGGTTGGCGCCGCTGCCCCTTCTCCTCTATCTCACTCAATCGCCAGTGCCATTGCTCTCTCCCTCTCTCCCACTCCACCATGGCCAGCACCTCCATTATCTCCTTCCCTGTCCAATTTATTGGTTCCCTGATTCAAAGATTCATGGGTTTTATCTTCGATTCTCTTCTTGATTGATTGTGCCTGGATTATTGTTTTCAATTAATTGGGGGCTTTGATTATCAATTGGTTATTGTTGTCATGCCTCCTGGTTCATGGAAGAGATAATGGAAGAGGCAGAATAATGGATTTTTTTCCCCAGATTTGGGGCTTTTAATAGAAGTGAAGAGACAATGGATGATTGTTTTGTATTATTGTTTCAATTTGGGGCCTTGATTTTACTGCCACTATAGTTTTGATTCACCGCCATCTCATTTCAACATGGCGGTTCTTTCTTTGTCCGACGGTTGTTCATGATGGCAATGAATGCTTCTACGGTGGAAGAGATTTTTTTTTTTTTGGTTGAAGCGTATTTTGGTATTTTAATATGATAAATACATATTTTAATTAAAAATTTCCACCTCACTTCCTCCTCCATTTTACTTCCCTTTTCACTTCCACTTCCATTATCAAACGAGACGTAAGGGAATTGGAAAAGAGTAATTGAGGTTGGTGGGAACATAATGATGAAAATTAAAAGAGAGAATTCACAATTAAGTTTGTCGGGTATGATGCCCCATTTTTCACAATAGTACAAAATACAATTCCAAGACACAGTTTTCGCGACAATTATAAAAATAACTGTTGTGATAATAGATTTAATGGCAAATATATAAATATGTAAAAGAAGAGAGTCATTATCGCCACAGTTATAATTTATAATTGTCCCAATAATATATTTTGTATTTATTATTTTTGATTAAATATTATTTTGTAATTAACATTAATAAATTTAGAATTCTTTTTCAATTTTCATATTATTTCTTATTTTATATCCAAAACATTTAAATATTTATTCTAATCAAGATTTTATATTACATGTATTAAAATTTATATTAAATAATAAATAATTTATATAATTTTTTCTAATGAATTGATATTATAAAACAATTTTAAATTTTCTATTTTTTTATAATTGATTATTACGACAAGTCTTTAAAAACCTATCGACATAATGCCCATAATATTTATAACGACAGGTCCCAATGATAATACTTATTAGATAACGACAGGTCCCAATTAAGCCTGTCATGATATTACTTATTAGAATTGTCTCATCTTCACAGAGAGCTGCTTGTCAGTTTTGTTTTCTTAAAACCCTATTAACCTTAAGGGGAGGCCAGAGCAACCAGGGCGTTATTCATAGTTGCCGACTGAAATCCCTTAGGAACCTCTCAAAACCCTTGACTTCTTGAGTGCTTGATGAGTTGGAGGTAGGATCAAGCTGATGGGGGAGACCATCCTGGGGCCTTTAGTGGAAGTAGGACCTTGGAGTTCAAGCTCCAACTCACCACTCGAGGTTACGGTGAAAGCCCCTCCCTAGTTGATTTTAGCCTTGATGTCTTCTGGATTGGCAATACCACTTGGGGTTACAGTTGACATAGTAGCCCCCAAAGCTTCAACATGTTCCGTCATCTCTTGAGTCACTTCCTGAGAAACTTCAGGATTGGCAGAGGTAGGGGAAGTAACCACTCGAGGATCTGAGAGTTAGGTCTCCTCTCCCCATGTTGAAGAGGACTTACTCTACCATTATCAGAATCTACTAACAAGATCATTGTCTGTTGGCACTTGTGTGTGCACTTTCCTTTCTAAGGAGTGGGGCCGGTCAAGAGCGGAGTAGAGGAAGGTTGGTCGAGTAGAAGAGGTGTTGTCTTCTTCCTCCTCTTAGCATTAGGTGAAGGAGATGGAGCCTGCTTCCTCTTATCAGGACCATCTCCTTTGTCTGGACAACTTAAGGAGATATTCTTAGCCCCAGGCTTCCTAGAGGCTGAAGGGGCAGATACTTAGGATGAGGCGTCATCTTGCTTCATCCCTTAGATCACAATCCTTAGCGAGGGGGCCGTTTGGGTCTCAAAAGCAATGGAGGCATCGATGTTTTCCCTCAGGAACGTCATCTGCATGTGAAATTATGTCCAATCACAGCCTCTAAGAATAAAAACAGGATTAGACTTGAGTATAAGGTAAAAGAAAGAAAACTAAGACAAACATGAGAGGTGATACTTACTGGTGTAGCTTTTTATTATGTGCCTAAAATAGTAGGGCCACCATTTATTAAAGCAAAGGCAGACATCTTTATCTACAAGTTTCACCTTACACTGCCTCTAAGCTGTATATGGAATAGCTATCTAGTCAATAGCCTCCCTATCAAGCAGCTCCACATTGATTTAGGGGGAGAAGCCCTGAGGGATGCACTAGCTCAGTCCAAACTAGCCCACCACTGGTTGAGGATGATAAGACTCCAAGTAGACCCTTAAAGACTTGGAGGAAGAGCCAGTGTATGGTAGCCACATCTTCCTGAGAGTAGTGGCCAAGAAGAAAACCTCATCCATGAGTAGCTTGGCGGGCTTGTTCTTCTATTCTACCATGTGCTTATACTAGGTGGGGAGGCAGCGGTCTGAAATGTTAAAGGCCTTCAAGGTCCTCCCCAAGGACTGGCTTTGCTGACTAAAGAACTGGAAGAAGTTCTTTGAGTTAGTCAGCAGATGACCACCCAGAGATAAGTGAAAGCGTGGTTGGCGCAGGAATCATCTAGGAAAGGCTCCTGCCGTAGAAGTGGAAAGTAGGCCATCCATAACTTTAAAAACTAGACAAGCCTATAGAAGTTGCTGAAAGGTTTCTTTGTCAGTAACTCCCTTATGCCGTCATAGAGACAGCACAGAAACATCATCCCCAAGGCTATTTGATTGTCGCAGAGCAGGGACTGGGTGATCCTTAAGTGTAGCTGCACGAGCTTTCTCCCTCGGGGGCCAGGATTTATTGGCTCAGTAAGATCCATATGAAGACTAGATGCTCCATGGTAATGACAGGCTTCATGGCAGTGACGATCTCAATGGCTAGCTTCTCGAAGAATAACTCCATAATCTTCGTGTAGGAGCTTGCACTCCTGATCTTGCTCTCTAAATTGGGGGGAGGCCGGTATATGAATCATGCTTCTCAAGGATCACGTAGAAGTTCTCCTCCTCGGTGATGGGTAGCCCCAAGAACATGAAGATGTCCCATAGCATGAGAGACATAGAGCTGAGCTCGAAGAAGAAGGTATTGTAGCTTGGAGCCCAAAAGCTTAGGAGGGCCATTAGAAGCTCGATGAGGACATCAACATCAACCAAAGATAGCTGGATTAGATCGTACAAACTCATCTCCTTCCACTAAGGGGCATACTCCAACTTCAAGCAGCTGAACCAAGTGTGAGGAGACCAGGGCTAGTTCCTGAGTTTTCTACAGGATGACTAGAGGAAGGGTGAAGTTCGAGCCAAGACTAAGTTGCAAATAGAGGTCAGTGGCCATAGATTTGGCTGAGTAGGGGCTGTGACTTCGAACAGGTCAGGAGAGATGGTTAGGTACCCGACGTCACTTTTATTAGAGATTTGGAAGCTCCAAGGAGAAGTGCTGGAAAAGAAAAACAAAGCACAGTTAACATACTTCTCTAATAAAATAGAAGGGCTAAACATGAGAAGCGAGAAACTTACCAAAAATCCACCAATTCGTGGAATGATGAATCCTCTTGTAAAGAAATGAATGACTATTAGAATGGGGAACCAATCTAAAAGGAAAAAGGGTTTTCAAACCACTAAATGCATATTGTCATAAACTCGTCGAGTGGGGTAACGGGATTTTAGATAGTCACCAGAGAATCAGGTAGACACCTAGTGGAGGTAGAAGATGGAGCAAAAACAAAAGAAGTAGCAGTAGTAGAGGAAGCCATTTGAGAGCAAAGGTAAGAGGAATACGAAAGAGTGAATGCTTGAAGTTCAAGAAACAGCGGAAAGGGCAAGAGAAGTGACCAAAAAAAGAAATGAGTTTATATCAACAAAAGGGCAATTAGAAACGAAGCAATGTTTTAGTTTTTTCAAACGTGCCACGTGGCTTACGTTACCAAACATTGGCACGCGAAGGGCATTGTTTGGGCTAAATATGAAATGCCGCTCAAATAAGTCACAGGGCTTGTTGGGCTAAGTAATTGAAGTGTTAGGCCCAATATAAACGAAAAGGGCCGGCCCCGAGGCTCAATAAAGGCTACAATAAGTAAACATGTTGAAATCTCATCAGCTACAAATATTAGACTGTTGGCACGAAGACACGATCTTAAGTAATGCTAAAATCTACACCCAAGTATCTCAATGAAATGGGTTGGTTACCAAAATGGAGAGCATGGAATAAAGATCGGGCCATGAGTTTTGCAAGATCCTTGATTCTTCGGCAAAACGTGTTAGGTTTCAAGGAAGAGGTTACCGCTACTCTGACACTATAAATAAAAAAACAAAATATAGAAAAAAATAGTCAACACTCAATCAAATACTCACAATTTGACATTTTTAGCCCCTTTTTAGCTGTCAGTTTTAGGTCTGTAATCTTTTCACATTTTAATAAAAATCAAACACTTATTCTACCAAAGCCTTGTATTTTTTTACATGAAAGTAAACTGTGGTAAGGGAGCTCAGGAACCTTTTGTTATCAATTGAGACTCAGCGTCTTTGGCACGGCCGGTATTTGTTGTTCATCAAGAACAAATTCAAAAGAAAGTTGAATTAGAACCCCAAAATTTGTAGAAAATATTTGGAAGGAAAATTTTATGCCCATCAAATGTGATAATGGTTACATATTAAAATAAGACAATGCATATATCATATAGACAAAGAATGACAAAATAAAGCTCAAGAGATAATTAACATATAAATTAGAGAAAAAGAATAAGTGAAATGTATGATAGGGAGTTGTTGAAAATCAATAGAATATTTTTCACCATATATAATGCACATGGGCTAGTAAAATAATTGCATCACTGATGCAAAAAAAGAATCTATAGGCATCAAGGCCTCTTAAGAGGCACATCTTCCTGCAATATATTGATATGAAGGAAAATAAATTCTCAGTACTCCTTGTCAATGCACTCAAAAAGAAGAAATTTACAAATAGAATGAATAATATAAAAATTTTAAAATAACACTGTATAATTTAGAAATGCCGTAGGAGATCTTTGCACATATCCACAACTTCATCAAGAATTTTAATATGTCTTTCACAAGTTGATAGTGTATGACTTATATCTCTAATAATGCAGAGGGATTTATAGCAAAACTTGAACAAAATATAGGGACTCAAAATTATATTTTCCTTGAAAATTCTTTTTAACAATTGTAGAATCATGGCCCTTCATGATTTTTTATTTGGGGCAACATGGTAGGTAGAGAGATATTGTTCTGGTATAATAATATAGTCTTTCATGTATGCCTCACAAAGTGGATCTGATTTGGTTCTGGCCAGTAGCCTTGGGTTGGAAGGCACTGCTCTAAACATGGAAAGATTCCTCTGCTGCCGTGCCCTACTCTTCCCAACCAATTCATTCAGTTTTAGGAAACGCCTATCACCGACCTCCTTAAATGTCTATTTTTTCATTTTTGATAAAAGGCAAAGTTGTATTAGAAATTAAGGAAAAAAAAAACCTAGAGTAAGATTACATACAGTATAGTTGCCTATATGACCTCGCCCGCAATAACTCAAGATTAATAATTATATTCAAGTCTGTGTATCTTTGTTGCAGTGGTGAGGGGCTTTCTGTTTCGGGATATAATCTTTAATGGACATTTTGAATTTTGAGGGCACATTTATTCACTTGGTTTCCATTTTTGGGTGTGAACACAGAACAAGCAACATGCACGGCTCTGCTGTATTTTCAATTACGTCAGTGTTCTTTCTCCTCAGCGACAAGATTCATTTCATTTTATTTTTCACTTGAACAACTAGAAGCAGGTGGGGTCTATATTTGTTTCTAATCGTAAATAAGCATTCATTATTGCTTCTCTTTGATGGTACCACTTCCCAGAAAGAGAAGCAAAAATAAGGGCAGAAATTGGAGAAGCATTGTTTATTATAATCACGACCAAGTCCTTTATCATGTGATTAATTATGGTATGTTTAATTTTCATTGATCACGAAATTTAGGCTTTACCTTGACTCTTATTATTTCCCAGGTTATTCACCGTGTAATAGTTATACAAAACTAAACTATTATCTCATGCAATTTATTTTTTAAAAAAATTTAGAAAGCAGGGTCAGATTCCTAAATAAACAACAAAAATTTACAAACAACACTGGAAGTGTGGATGATGGGCTCCAGAGTTATTAAAGTTGGGAGTGAAAGAGAAGGCATGTTTGTGTTGGTCAACAGATAATTAAGAACTGTAAGAGCATTCATTATTTGCTTCTTTTAATTATTTCCTTTACTCATGCTCGGCCAGGAGGCAGGTGTCCAGATTAGAAATCTTCCTGTCAGTGCAAAATCAAATCAAATTCATCCATGTGATATCTTTCATTAGATGCTCTTTTCTCCTGGTTCCAGAACTCTTCTTGCCAACCCCTTCCTTTTTTCCCTACTTTTGGAATTTTGCAGGGACTGATCGTAGGAAATTAGTGAGGTTCTCAAGTTTGCATGTGATGACTTCTAGAGTACCACTTGGTGGGCCTGGTTTGGTTAATTATTAGTATGGGAAAGAATGGATTAGGGGCCTCTCCATTTCTCTCTCCTTTCCTTTCCATTTCCCCAATCCTCACCTTTAATTAATTCTATAATTAAAAAATTATTTAATAAAATGATATGGATAGTGAAGATTGGGAAAGTGGAGGGAAAATGAGAAAAAGAAGTGGAGAGGCCCTGGTCCAGGCAAGAATGGCCAGAAAAAGTTCAAAACTTTGATGAATGTCTTCCTATTTTTGATTGGTGTGTTGGAGCGAGTATCCACATAACAGGGTTCAAAAACTTGAATCATTCTAATGGTCCGTGAACGCAGCCTAAAATATTAATTGATTAGCTTATGACACTATACTGACAGAGAGAAAGCAAAAACATGACCAAAAATAGTAAAAGTGACCACATGAATTAAATGAAAAGCAATTGCATGTCTACATAAAAATGGTACACCTTCACGATGGCTGATAGGGCTTTGAATTCTCGCAAAGGGACCATTAAAACCTAATTACTGTGAATGTGGGTCATATCTTAATTGGAATCAAGCAAGAATTATGGGAAAAACCGAGAAAAGGCCCAATCTTGTTTTCTTTTTTAATATAACAGGAACAACTTTTTTTTTAATTGGAATCAATTCTTTTCTCTCTTTTTTCCCGAAAAAGATAAAAGAAGTATAACAAATGCAAATGAAAAGCAGACTACTAATCGATTACCAAAAAAAAAAAAAGCTAACTACTCATCGTGGGAGGAACTTTAAGATAAAACCATATGTCAAGTTACTAATACAACAATACCACAAATCCATATTATGTTCCATTACATCACAATAATTAAGATTGAATGGTTTAGGATATTATAAGGCGCGAATTTTTCCCCCGCTCAAGACCTGCCTAATGGCTAATTCAACCAAGCCAGTTGTCAAACCCGTCCGATTCGTAATAAGCCAATATGCATAAGTTAAGACTCAAATCGAGAAACTTTTGCATATAGATTGTAGTCTAATCATTTGGGCTGGTCTGAATATTTAAAAAAATTGGTTAAAAGTTTTCAGACAAAGTCAAATCAAATCAAGTCAAATTCTGCGCTCTCTTCTTTTAAATACTTTTTTCTTGGCCCCACAGCTTTTCTTGCCCAAACCTTTCCATTTTTTGACAAATATTCCTCTTGAAACTTTAAAATGATTAGGTTTTCATCTTTCTACTTTTGGTATTTTGTAGGGACTGATCATAGGAAATCAATGAGATTCTGAAGTTCGCATGTGACTTTTAAAGTACCTCTCTTTAATGAATTTCGTCCTTTTTTCTCGGTGTGTGTTGGAACGAGTGCCACATAGAAGGGTGCAAAAACTTGAATTTGATCCATGAACTTAATAAAAAATATTTCCAAAATATTAATTGATTAACTCTTGACACTTTACTGGCAGAGAGAAAACAGGACCAAAAATAGTAAAAATGACCTTAAATGATAAGCAGTTGCATGTCTATATAAAAATAGTATACCGTCACGATGTGGCTTTGAATTCTCGCATAGGGGCGCCATTAAAACCTGATTACTATGAACGTGGGTCATATCTTAATATTTACGACACCGTTTTGAGCGCTCTGCGGATTCAAAGATGACTTGGGAGTTGGAAGTCAATGTTTACATGTGAAAGTGGGAGTGTGACAGACGCAATTTTCTTTTGGAAAATGGAACCTAATGCCTCCAAATCAAAGAAATTTGCACCTAATACCCAATACATTCTGAATTGATTTTGTAAGCTTAAATATGTACATATGTTTGCTAGTAAAAAGACTCATTTGCTTCTTGTTTGAAATGTACAAGTTTTTTAGGTATATGTATAATAAAATGTTCGTATGTAATGTGAAAAGGTCCATACATTTAAAACACAATGTCTATTGATCACTATATAGTCCATGCAATTTAGTTTAACAATAATGAAAATTTCCTCATGTGTATGGACAATAGAATGTTCGTATATAACATGAAAAGATTCATACATCAACAACACAATATCCATTCATTATATATAGTCCATGTGATTTAGTTGAACAATAATGTCTAAGTTTTTTAGGTGTATGAACAATAGAATGTTCGTATATATCCTGACAAGATCTATACATTAATAACACAATATCTGTTCATATACATAGCATGCGTGGTTTAGTTAAATAGTAATTTTTAAATTTTCTAGGTGTATGACTAACAGAATGTCCATATATAACATGATTCATGCATTAACAACATAATGTTCTACGCACGATGTTATTTTTTCAAACCAGATGAGAATGAATCTTTATATATTTGCATGTAAGGCCTTTGGGCCTACAAAATAGATTCAAAATGTATTAGGCCTTAGGTGCTAATTTTTCTTATATGAGGGACTTAGGTGCCATTCTCTGTTTTCTTTTACATAAGTCTCGTAAAAGTTGTTAAATAGAGGATAAACTTTTTCACTTATTGAAATTTTCGTAAATGTTATTCTAAAATGTATATTAACATACTTAAATTGTTTATAATAAAAAAATATGCATATATTCTAAATCAAAAGGACATAGAATAATGATGAATTTTGAAACTTAATTAGGAGTAATTTTCCCAAAACCAAAAGAATAAATCAGCATCTTCATTACAATGTGGTCAGAAAAATCATCTCCGTAAAAGGACATCGAATAAACTTTGAAAAATTTGGTTGTATTATAAATATAGGTGAACAAAACATGGTAGACGCGTTCATCACTTTTTCTATTGATATCCTATTGACTGAGACATGATGATATCAATAATCACAAGCATATATTGTTTACATGTGTACATGATTCTGCAATTACATTGCATTTAAACTTCATTATGCCTCATTCAACAAGGGTAGCTTGGAGAAGAACCGGATTCAGTATTCTTAAAAAAATAGAGGAATTAGAATGAAGTCAAGATGATACAGATCAACCCCTCTATTTGTGCCAAAGATCTCACCATTTTTGAAGTAATTGGAATTATATCTATTTCTATTTTAATTTAAGAGTTCTTATATGTTTTCACGCCCCTTCAAAATCCTGAAAAATGAATAAATTCCTTTTCTTAAAAATACATTTAAGTAGTGGATATTTATTAACGCACGATAAATATCTTAAGAATTAAACTTAACGATGCTTGATCCCCATTAGTAAATAGTAACCTTATCGCATCCTCAAATTTACATGTGGACATATTTAATTAGAGTTATTTCAAGTTAAAATATTCTTTCGTTCATTCATTAAATTGAGTGAATGTAATATGAATCAACTACCTGGCACAAGGCTACAGGACAGGACACCCAAATTAAGTACATTACAATACCTAGAAGATTTTTTATTCATATAAAAGGGGCAGTTTCGAAAGAGAGTAGAAGGAGAATTATATTGGAGAAAGGTTGAAGTACAACGGCAGTGAATTGAAATGTTTGATACGATACCGTTTCATTATCCATAAACTTAGCTTATGGTTCCTGATGAGAGAAGAGATATGTTATTAAAATGTGTGTGTGTGTTTATATATATATATATATATATATCTATTTAATAGATATAAAATTATTAAAATTATTAAAATTTTAGACAGAATTAATGTGTTTTAATATTTTTTTAATTGTGGTGAAATATGTTAGGAATGATTTATAAATAAGACCAAAATAATATATAAAAATGTTTAACTATAAATACATGAGTTAGGAATCAATATTTAATAATGATGATGGAAATGGGAGATGTTGTGGTTGGGAATACTCTATATAAATGGCCCTGATTGCAAGTTGAGGCACATTGCTATATATACACATTGGTCATTTCTTTTTCTTCTTCTTTTTGATAAGAAGTCAATAATACGAAAGGAAATTATAGCAATGTAAAAGAAAAGATAATAAAAGAAATAAAAGTTTTTTGAGCTAATAGCTGGACACCAACAAAGTAGGTATCTGCAGTTTCAAGGTGAGAGTTTATTATCATGTTGACTTCCTTAAAACCGCCCATGATTTTGCAAATATCTTCCTTGATAACACATCTCAAGTCCCTGCAAAGCGCAAAGTGATTCACCAGCTTCCCCACGGTGTTCAGCGTCCCGCTATTACAGATTCCATTTGATTCTACCGTTTTAATCCAGAGAAGCGCAGATCTGATGCATTCAAATATGAATGAAGGTCTGGCCACAGCTTTTCCCCTTCCTCCATTCTAGATTGATGAGAGATTCTAAGGCAAGGAAAATTTTGATCTGGAAAATAATTGAAGTCCTTGTTTTCTTTTTCTCAGATAAAATAATCCAGCCTTCCATCTGATGAAGATTACCAAGATTATCCAGATGATGATTGGCACGTATCGGATCTGAGAAAGGAACCAGATCTTGGAAATTCCAGGTACAGATTTTGTCCAGAAAAATTTTTGCATGTTGAAATTCTTTAATAATGACTGCAATTTTTGGTTTCCTTCCTTCATGCACTGCTTTATTACTTGAATCCCAGATTAGATTTAGAACGATGATGAAGTCTCCCACCGAATCTTCCTCAGAGCGATCAATGAGATCCTTAACAAAGTACTTAATTGATTATATAATATTAGGAGAAATGAGGCTATCTATTCTCAAGTTAAGACCCCACCAAACCAAATAGCTTTAGAAACAGGGCAGGAAAAGAAAAGATGAGGTATCGTTTCTCCTTCCTGGCATCCAAAGGCGCATCCATTTGTAGAAGACAAATGATGCTTGAATAGTACATCAGAGATTGGAATTGCTTCGTGTAGAAACTTCCAAAACAGCAAGCAATATTAATGTGGGAGTTTGAGCTTCCAAATACTTACCCAAGGGAACGTACAAGGGGGATGAGTGATCAAAGAGTCTTGCATGAGGTTCCTAAACCCGAATTTGGCTAGATAGGTGCCTGAGTTATGTCCAATCCAAATTAGCTTATCATTATAATTAACCTGGGAGATGTTGAGAGAGCTTATCGTAGATACTAGATTATGCAGGAAGTAAGCTCTTAAATTAGCCAAATTCCAAGAGATTGGTGCCCAGGGATTAGAAGAAACCTGTAGAAAATCTGAGACTCTCAAGTCTTCTTGAAAACCCGTACAATTAAAATCCCTTGGTTTTAATTCCCAGAAAGGACTGTTAATAGGAATATCATTCCCTCAACCAATTTGCCATCTCAGATTAGAAGGAATAATGTTTGCACAACTTAGAATTCCTTTCCAAATCCAAGCTAAGAGGTATTATAGGGCTGCCTGATTGCACATCTGGAGTTTAGATCAATGTATTTCCTTTTGAATGTAGAACTTGCCAATGAATCTGATGAGTTAACCAATCTCCATATCTGTTTTGCCAATAAACTATGATTAACAAGAAACATTTGCCTGAGACCAAGGCGCACCTGATTTGTTGGAACTTTTTCTTAATGAGTTAAATTATATACTTCCAAATTATAATATATTTTTTAAGGAGATTCAACATCTCCAAATATAAAACATTTTAACAAGAATAGAATTTTATTAATAATATTTTTTTAATATTATCATTTTCATATATTCTCTTTTCTTAATATTTTTTAACAAATGAAGTATTAAATGAAAAATATTTTTAAAAGTTTGTATTTATGTTTTGAAAAAGTATAATTATAAAGTATATTTAATACATTTTATTAATATGTATAATTTTATTTAAAAATGTTTTATAATTTAAGCAAAGGAAATATAAATTTGTCCCAAAAAAATTAATTTAATTATAAAATGATGCAAATGACTATAAGCAAGTAAGAATCTTTCGAAATGGTAAATGACAAATTGGTTTACTGCTGAGTAACAGTTTCCTCAACAGTACTTACATTAAATGCTTTCTAATTTAAGGTAAAAAATGATACTAACACCAACACAGCCTTACCTTAAACCCATGCACACTGGGCCCACGCAAATTGTTATTTCTTGTCGCCTCCTCCCTCAGTTACATTTTAAATTATATTTTTAAATTTGCTATGTCAATTAGAGGAGATTGAAATCACCTTCACTGGTCATGGGTCAGTCTCTTGTGCTGATCAGTTAGCAAAGTATGTACTTTTCCAAGGTTTGGCTTGCCTTTTTGTACTAAAAAAATTATATTTTTATAATTTAACTTGTTTAAGATTTATCTTTTTATTTTTAAATTTTATAATATTATGTCGACATATTTTTTATCTATTATATTATAAAATTAGTTATCATTTTTTATTTTAATTAAGAGAGACCAGCATTAATGATTTGAGATTATAAATGAAATCAAACTTGCTGGAGAGTTTTCACTCAACCACAAGACATTTAACAACAATCAATTCTAATTTTTTAAATAATTTATATATACACCGGTAACAAATTAAATATGATAATAAATTATGAAATAAAATATGTTGTTTAAGTTTTGATATGCACAAGTAACAAGTTATCATTTTTTTTGGCATATTCTTATCTAAAATTTAAGGGCAAAGATTACTTTCCTCGCTTTACTAAGAGCTAAGGGTGAACAAGCACTTCCAGACTTCCTTAAATAATAAGAGTCACTACCACTCATGTAAATTTTAATTACTTTTGAAATAATTTAAATAAAATAAATTGTTGGTCATATTTTTAGTATATACGGGCCGGGTAGCATATTCAAAAATAACTTATGTGAAAATAAAGGAAATTTTTATTTTTATTTTTAATATGTAATGATAACAGATAACAAAATTTAAAGTAAAACACATTGCTTATATAGTGTCGAAGAAAGGAACTCAATCAAAACATGTCTAAAAATTTTAATTTGCATAGATCTAATATATAGACTAAAATAAATATTGTATATATTTTAGCATAACTGATATAAAATTTTAAAATAAATTATTTTATATTTTCAGTTTTTGTTTAAATTAACTGGAATCACTAAAAAAATTAAAGTATATATAGTTGTTTTTCCTTGTCTTTTTTTAAAAAGAATTAATTAAAAATTTAACGTCCCCTCTTTTCCCCTCCATTATTCTTGAACAGTAAAATAATAATTTTAATTATCTTATCTAACCCTATCATCTTAGGGAAGGGGCACACACGTGCATCACTCACCCAACCAATACTTAACACACAACCCATATCTAGTTATGAAAAAAGAAAGAGTAAAGAGAAAAACCCCAGTCTTGTTTTCTTTTTTAATATAAGAGGAATAACTTCTTCTTTAATAATCAATTTCCTTGCTGTGTTTTTTTTTTTTGGTAAAAAGATAAAGAAATATAACCAATGCAAATGTAAAGCAAACTACTCATCAATTACCGGGAAACAGACAAACTACTCATCGTGGGAGGAATTTTAAGATAAAACCATATGTCAATTTGTCAATACAACAATGCCACAAATCCATAATATGCTCCAGTTGCCAATACAATAATATCACAATATGTAAGATTTAATGCTTTAAGATATTTTTAGACGCCAATTTTTATAACGAGTTAATGACTCAAATCGAGCCACTCTTTCATCTAGATTGTAGTCTAACCATTCGTTCCAAATATTAAAAGCATTGGTTAAAAGCTCGCAGAAAATTATCAATGCTTAAGCAGTGATGAACTTTGAATTAAACTGCCGTACATAATAAAATTACGAACGTTACTTCTTTTGATATATAAATATGATTAGCCAAAAAATATATGATAATACATTATTTTAGTTATAAGATGTTTAAGTGATATTACAATGCCTATTTGTAAATTATATACACATTATCATAAAATTTAAAAATAAAAACACGTATATATATATGATATAAATTATTATAAAATATTAATATATTTCCATGTCTTGTGCTGGGGAAATAATTGTGCACACAAACAGATGGTTAAACACAGACTCACCTAAAAGCAGCATTATAAAATATCAAAAAAAGATAGTCCAAACCTGTTAGAATGAAAAAATCAATTACGCACAAAAATCATTTAATAGAATTGACTCCACTAGCGTTTCGCATAAGTAAAGACTTGAAAAGGGAGAGACTTTGTGTGTGTTTGGATAACATTCCAACCTAAGTTGGGATGGTTTAACCTTAATTAGGATGTTAAAAGCCTAAAAATTCTTGTTTGAATTTAAAAAAAAAAAATAGTAGCTAAGGTTTGGGTCTGAACGGCCGATTTTAACAAAGCTGGCAACCTTGGCTTTTGTAACACTGCGTTGAGTCAAGTGGAAGATGTTGGGAAGCATTTCATGACTTCCCTCTTTTCATTATCTCCTACCCGATCCTCTCCTTGCTCTGCTTAACCTTCGAACCCTCAGGCTTCATTGTAATACCTTGACCTTGTTCTCCTTTGCTCTGCCTGATCTGACAAGAAATCGCTGCCGCTGCCACCCGATTTCGACCGTGTGTGTTGCTCGCGTTGTTTCTTGCTTGCCATCGTCCCTTCTTCCTACGTCGAGGGTGTCCTTGCTTTGAGAGTGTGGTCGCTGTCGTCCATTCTTCTGCTTAGTTAGGATGGTCCAAACCTTAGTTAGGATGTTAAAAGCCCAAAAATTCTATTTGGCAAGCGAAGGCTTGGGGAAACAAACAAGTAGAAAGGCTTGACATGATGGGTATTTATTCATTTCACAAGCAAAGATTTTTTTTCCAAGCTCCTTCTCCTTCCAAGTTCCAACTTTAGCTTCTTCGAGTTCGAACTTAGTCGCTGCTCTGTCTCATTGTCAAAGTTGTCTGGGTGGGCCGCCTGGTGTTGTTCTCTTGGTTGTTGAGGTCTACTTTTTTGCTGTTCTTCATCGTGGTGGTCTGTTTCTTTATCTTGGCCGTTGAGGTCTGCTGTTCTTTCTCGTTGTTCTGTTGTTCTCTGTTATGAATGGTTTCTCATTTTATGGTTTCTTTAATGTTGTTCTGTTGTTCTCGCTATCTACGGAATCACTCACTTTTTCTGTTAAAATCTTTGCTTGAGGTCGTGCTCTCAGTCCTCCCTCAGTTACTCGCGATCGTGCTCAGGTTCGCCCGGCCCCCTTATTTCTAGTATATTGTTCCTTACACTCTGCCTTGGTTAATTGATTTTTACTCTTGCTTCTTTTGTCTTCTATGTTCGTCCCCTTGATCTCCAGTATATTGTTCCTTTTTCTCCATTATGTTCTGGTTCATCTTCTAGACTTAGGACTTGACATCAGACTGACTCTACCTTACCTCTCTCTCTCTCTCTCTCTCTCTCTCTCTCCCCCCGCTTCCAACCAAAAACTTGTGGGCCCTCAATTTTCCACCCTTTACTCCCACTGCCTCTGACGGTGTGCGCGTTTGAGTCCGGTTTCGGTGCTGATCATAAAAAAAAAAAAAAAAAATCTGAACTATTTAAATTTTAATTTAAGTGGTTCAAATTTTTTTTAATTTTAATTTTAATTTTATAAAAATAAAATTAATAATTTTTTGATAAATATATTCATCATCAATTTGGATAGTACTAATTCAATTTAAAATTTTAAGTGATTTAATTTAATATTATAATTTTCATAAACTGATTATCTAGATGTACTTCAGACAAGACAAATTTAACATTAATTTTTTTAATAATTTTTTATTTTAATAAATATAAAATAAAAATAAAAACTTTAAATTTAGGCCTTGCAGATAAAAATTTAATGATGAATCTAAACTGTTTAGAGTACATCCAAATAGTTAATTTATAAAAATTATAACATTAAATTAAACCATCCAAATTTAATCAGTACTATCCAGAATGATGATGAATATATCCAAATTGATAATAAATATATTTATTAAAAAAATTTATAGATTTTATTTTTATAAAATTAAAATTAAAATTAAAATTAGAAAAATCTGGACTATCTAAATTAAAATCTGAATGGTCCAAATTTTTTTTTATGATGAGCACTGAAACGGGACTCGTGTTTACACTCCCCCTTTTCTCTGCTAATTAGGCTAGCCACATGAGAGAAGGTAAAGTAAAATCAAAACCCTATGGCCCAAACTTTAGAAAATCCTTACATCCATCAGTCAATTTCCTTAGGTGTTTCTCTTTAGCTCCAAAGGCGTAGAATTCACCAAGCCGAGAATGACTTGTTGATTGTTATTTTTAGTCATGTTGTGTAAATGTTTTCATTAGTTATGTTGTGTTATATTATTCATTTATTCTATAGAATATTATTTGTTTGTTTAATGATCTTCTGGACTCGGGAAAATGGATTTTAGAGGTAATTTTTTTAAAATAATTTTTGTTTGAATTTATTGCTAGCTTTAATTTCATTTTAATTACATATAGGCTTTTAAATAAGCTTGATATTCGTCTGGACTTTGGACTATAGAAAATAGATTTTAAATCTGAATCTTTAAAATAATTTTTATTAGGATTTACTTCTAACTTTAATTTTAATTTAATTGCATGTAGCCTATTTAGAGCCTACAATATATGAAGCTATTCAAATAAAAGCCCACACTCTTAACGCCGTTTCCCCCTACCCTTAGTTTTAGGTTGAAGCAAGAATTCGCTATCACATAATGGATGCAACCATTGCTTTGATACTCATATATGGGAGTGGCCATATCAATTTCCAAAGCCATCAGATTCATCTCTCCTTTGCGTGATGATTACCAACCTGCTGCTCGCGAAGATAGGCAGCTTGCTTCCTCTAATAAATAACCCCACTCTCTTTATTTTCTCGTTTAATTTGCGGTTGTGTTAGTCTGAAATCAAGCTTATTTTCTGCATTACAACAACAAAGTCTGTTGATAAACGTATTACGCTAACTACATATAAGAATTGTTTTTTTTTTTTGGTCTATTAATAGGACTACACAACATTTTAGACAACCATCACATTTGGACACCCAACAAGGGCAAGTTGTGTCAGTTATATGAATTTATTTTAATATTTATACACTACCAATATGACTGGCTAAATCTCTAATATTGGTTAAACGAATATGGTCATCTTAGTATTGTAAAAACAAGTTGAAATATTTAGAAGATGGATCATCAATTTGAGTTATCAAATAAGAGATCCAAAAAATTAGAGGGCTATCATTGTCAAGGGACAGTGTTAGATCCAAGAAGGGTTCAATGCTTTAGCGAGATTGAGACAATGGAAGTTATCTTAAAATTGAAACCTGAGTGCTGCTACCCCCTACATTATTCCCAGTAACTTCACTTTCCTTCAATGTCAGTTTTGTCAACAGTGACTAGCAAGGAGTGTGATTGGGAAATCTTGTTTGTATCATATAATCAATGTTACTTTGTGGCATGCACTCATCATCTTCTTCAACTTCCATTAATGTGGAGCCCTCATGCTTATGAATATGATTAACCCCTTGTCTTTTCAATAGCCACAACTCTCTCCTTTTTATTCCATGTCTCCTCTTCTTCACCTCCACCTCATGGCCATAACAACTATTGTAATGGCCAATAGAAGTATGGTGTTGGTTGAAATTCCAAACTTAATTGGACCATTTGACTAATGAACTTTTTTAACAAATGGAAGTAAAGACGCTAACCTTCGTGTCTCCATTTAACTCAGCCCCCTTACTATTATTCTCTAATCACACTCCCTTAACCTAAAATCTAACACCAGTCATAATACTATCACCCTCACATATGAAGATCTTCATTGTCACTTTGTGGAATTCTAAATGGCAAAGATCCAAATAACTGAGAACACACACTAGCCCAGCACTTTTCCCATTGATTGTGCCTTCCATGTTTATTTGCTTTGGCCTACTCCATCCTAATCATAATTGAAAAAGCTTGACTAGGATAGTTGAATGGATTTAATCCAAATTTACACAACCTTCAACATCTAAAAGTTCAATATTTGGGGCTTGAGACAAATTTGGTAATGTCTTCAGGCATCTTGATTACTTTACATTGATCAGCTTTAAATTTGGAAAATGCTGAAAAAAGGTTAGATAAATTAGATAACTAAATAATTTGATCATGAATTCCTCCCATGGCAGTTTAAAATATGAGATAACCATATATGGATTAGATAACTAATTATACTGTTTAACCATCTATGTAAAGATAGTGAAGCTAAAGATGTACATTATAAAATTCTTTGGTCACTTTTTGAGGCTTTATAGATATACCTAAAATTAAAGAGATTGTTAGAATCACACAAAAAACTTATCTGTAAATATAGGAAAAATGACACTTGATCTCCATTCCAAAATTGTTGGATATGACTACTAGCTAGGCATTTCAAATAACTAAGTCATTTAATCATGAAGTTAATTCTCTCGTCACAAAGAAAAATGAGATTTTGTAAGGGAAATCAATTAGAAAAAGTCCTGTAATCTTAAAATTATTTGAATATGATAAAGCAAACATTCATGCAATTTGAATTTGTTGAATATTTGATGTGTGAGATATCCAAAAGTTTTATGACGTTCTCAAAATCACAAAACACAGTGCTATTAATTTGTAGAAAAAACAAGTGATAATACATACCTATTCTCCATCCCAAAGTTGTTCGAGATGTCTGCTAGGCATTTGAAGTTGTACAAGTTTTTCAGCACATAATCTTAATGGCACATATGATAGAGGACATTCTTGCCAACTTAAAAACCATAGTTCCTTTTGAAAAATAATCCATATTTTCACCAATATTCATCTCTAAAGGTTTCTTCCCATCAAACTTGTAGATATTAAGGCATATTAAATTATACATCTTTTGTAATTCAATAGCCCTCAATGTCCTCTCTTCTATCTTGCTCATGTCTAATTACATGCATCGAATGCCCTTATTCCCCTGAAAAACAAAGTCAACAGGCAAAAATACACAATTATTGCATAAAAAATGAATAAAACCACAAAAAACAATCAAATATACTTGCCTTTTAAATTATATCCAAATCAATAATGCTATTGTACCATTTATTTAAACATTCTTTCATTAATTCATGTTTTCTTGATAATAAATGAATTCCTAAATTACACAATGTATCATTAGTTATTTAAATCTAGAAAGTTTTTATTATAGAAGTAAATCTAATTAAAAAATAAAAACATAAAGACAAAATAGAAGACATGAAAATCTAATCATTTTTATCTAATTCATGTATGATTATAAGCATTGAATTGCCTCGGGACCTTAGTGAGCAAATCATGGAAGGAAATGATTAATATGTAAAAAGTGATCAAATAACTATTAGAACAATTAATTAAATATCTTACTTTTGGTAAAATCTAAATGAATCCTCATTTAATTTTTTTTGTTTATGTAATCTAATTAAAAAATTTAAGACATACAAAATTAAGTAACTTCAAGATTCAAGATAAGAATATTAAGACCAGAGATTTAAATTAAATGAATATGTACATAACTTAAGGCAAATACCGAAACATGTCAAGAAAATAAAAAAAAAATTCTAAGAGCATAAAGAAAGATAAAAGAATAAATTATTACCTTATGATGGTCAAAAAAAATAACAACTATCCTCTTCCCTCCACAGTCAAGCTAGCATTCTATCTAGAAATTGTTCTCTAAAAATTTCAAGACCCATTATCATGATGAGATTATGCATCTCAATACAACCACATCTATCAACTGAAATGAGGGATCTATCTTCAAGAACACCAACCAAAAGTTGTGCAAAAGATTTGTATAAGCATCTGATGCAATCAAGAGATATCCTCCTTCCCTCATTCAACAAAAATGTGAGGTCAAGAAATAGTTCCTTTTGGTTGTGGTTTACTCCATAAAAACTCAATTTCAACAGATTGAAAATATGAATGTCAAGTTTTGACTTAGCATTTCAAAAGCAGCTGCTCACTCTTCTCTTCTAGAACCAAAGAAATAATAACCCAAGCTTTTTAGAGCTAAAGGATTTCCTTGACAGAAATCCACTACACATTTTGATAATTCTAAATAGCTTTTTGATGGCTTATTTTACTTGAAATCTTTCAAAGCAAAGAGTTTAAGAGCATCCTGAGAATCCAATTTTGAAACTTGATATATTTTAGTACCAGCAGACTTAAGCACATTCTTGTCTCTTGATGTGATCATAATTCTACTACCTTCCCCTAATTGACTACTTACTTTAATCAAATTATTAATTTTGAACTAGTTGTCCATGTCATCAAGTATCATAAGAACTTTTTTCTACTGGAGCATGTTGATATGCTTATATTTTAGCTATTCTCTGGCAATATCCATAGAGGAAAAAGCATCAAAATTTTCTTCCAGATGGAGAGACACAACTTCAGTTACTAAAGATTTTATTGTTTCAACTTCAACAATCTCTTCTCTTGCTAATAATGAATATGACTCATTGAGTGTTTCTAAAGGACTTGTTGGCATTGCTCATCATATTAAGAATATAGAGAAACTTCTAAATAAGGCCCCATTGTTGGAATATGGGGTATGGGTGGTGTGTAGGAAAGATTGCTCTTGCCAAAGTTGTGTCTCTCCATTTCGAATAAAAATTTAAAACTTTTTGCTTTGTTGATATTGCTAGAGAACAACTAAAATATAAGCATATCAACATGATCTAACATAGAAAAGTTCTTATGATTCTTGATGATTCATGGACAACTGGTTCAAAATTGATAATTTGATCAAAGTAAGTAATCGATTAGGGATAGGTAATAGAATTATGATCACATCAAGAGACGAGCATGTCCTTAAGTTTGTTGGTGTCAAAATATATCAAGTTCCAAAATTGGATTCCCGTGATGCTCTTAAACTATTTGCTTTAAAAGCTTTCAAGCAAAATGAGCCATCAAAAAGCTATTTAGAGTTATTAAAACATGTAGTGGATGTTTGTCAAGGAAATCCCTTAGCTCTAAAAAGCTTGCATTATTATTTTTATTTTTGGTTCTAGAAGAGAAGAGTGGGAAGCTACTTTTGAAATGCTAAGTCAAAATCATGACATTGATATTTTCAATTCGTTGAAATTGAGTTTTGACGAACTAAAGCACAACCAAAAGGAACTATTTCTTGACCTCACATTTTTGTTGAGTGAGGGAATGAGGATTTCTCTCAATTGTATCAGATGCTTATATGGCTCTTCTACATAGGTTTTGGTTAGTGTTCTTGAAGATAAGTCCCTCATTTTAGTTGATAGATGTAGTTGTATTGAGATGCATAATCTCATCATGATAATGGGTCTTGAAATTTTTGGAGAATAATTTCTAAATAGAATACCAACTCGACTATGGAGGGATGAGGATATTTGTTATTTTTTTCAACCATCACAAGGTAATATTTATTCTTTTATCTTTCTTTACGCTCTTAAATTTTATTATTTCCTGGAAATGTTTTCGCATTTGCCTTAAGTTATATACATATTCATTTAATTTAATCCTTTGGTAAGTCTTAATATTCTTATATTGAATCGTGAAGTTACTCAATTTTATATGTCTTAAATTTTTTAATTAAATTACATAAACAAAACAAATTAAATAAGGATTTATTTAGATTTATCCAAAAGTAATATATTTAATTAATTGTCCTAATAGTTATTTGATCACTTTTTACATATTAATCATTTCCTTGCATGATTTGCTCACTACAGTACTAAGGCATTTCAATGCCTATCATCAGACATGAACTAGATAAAAATGATTAGATTTTCATGTCTTCTATTTTGTCATTATGTTTTGATTTTTTTAATTAGATTTACTTCTTTGAGAAAACCTTTCTAGATTTAAATAACTAATGCTACCTTGTGCGATTTAGGAATTCATTTATTATCAAAAAAACATGAATTGATGAAAGAATGTTTAAGTAAATGATACAATAGGATTATTGGTTTGGACATAATTTAAAAGACAAGTATATTTGATTTTTTTTTTGTGGTTCTATTCATTTTTTATGCAATAATTGTGTGTTTTTCCCTATTAGTTTTTTTTAAGGGGAATGTGGGCATTCGATGCATGTCATTGGACATGAGCAAGATAGAAGAGAAGACATTGAGCGTTATTAAATTACAAAAGATGTATACTTTAATACGCCTTAATATTTACAAGTCTAATGCGAAGAAACCTCTAGAGATGAATATTGGTGAAAATATGGATTATCTTTTGAAGGAACTCAGGTTTTTAAGTTGGCAAGAATGTCCTCTATCATATGTTCCATTAAAATTCTGTGCTGACAACTTTGGGATGGAGATCAAGTATGTATTATCAATTTTTTTTTCTACAAATTAATAGCACTATGTTTTGTAATTTTTGGAACTCATCAAACTTTTAGATATCTCACGCATCAAATATTCAACAAATTCAAATTGCATGAATGTTTTCTTTATCATCTTCAAATAATTTTAATATTACAAGACTTTTTCTAACTAATTTCCCTTACAAAATATCATTTTTCTTTGTGACGAGGGAATTAACGTCATGATTAAATGACTTAGTTATTTGAAATGCCTAGCTAATAGTCATATCTAACAATTTTGGAATGGAGATCATGTATCATTTTTTCTATATTTACATATAAGTTTTTTATGTAATTGTACCAACCTCTTTAATTTTAGGTATATATATCAAGCCTCAAAAAGTGACAAAAGAATTTTATAATGTACATCTTCACTTCACTGTCTTTACATAGATGGTTAAATATCATAATTAATTATCCAAATCTATATATAATTATCTCAAATTTTAAACTATCATGGATGGAATTCATGATAAAATTATTTAATTATCTAATTTATCTAACATTTTTTTCAGCATTTTTCAAATTTAAAGCTAACCAATATAAAGCACTCAAGATGTCTCAAGACACTTCCAAATCTATCTCAAGCCCCAAATATTGAACTTTTAGATGTTGAAGGCTGTGTAAATTTGGATCAAATCCATTTTTCAATTTTCCTTATAATGACCCTAAAAATAAAAAAATAAAAATACTATTTAATTAGTAACATATTTCAAATTTTTTTATAAATTTTGGAATAAATTTAAAAAGAGATTGGTGGTCTAGTGGTTTAATGACTCTGAAATCAAAGTAAATTAAAATTTATAATTAGATATTTATATGTTTATTTTTTTTATTTTGCATTGATTGATAAGGTGGATTGATAGCTCAATAGTAATTATTGTTAATTTGTATCTTAAGATTCGGTGTTTGATTTCCTCTAAAATACATCTTTATTTTCTTTTTTGCCCCCAAGACCATCATAATATTTTTCCCCTTTTCAATTCAATTTGTGTTTTTTTGGGGGTTCCGGGGGGAAGAGAGCAAGAGAGGTTAGGAGAATCTAGAAGATTCGACCCCTTTGTCTGTTGTCATCTTCCTCCCTCTGTTGTCCTATTCACCGGCACCAGCGCGTGCATCTGCCATGATTTGTCATGACTGGAGGTTTGAATTGTGAGTTCCTTCTCTTCCTGCCTTGCCATTGCCTTATTCGTCCTGCTCTGCATTGTCAAAACCACTTCACCTCTTTGGATGGTCGTTGCTGATCTAGTTTGAGAGAGCTTGAGACCCATCTCTTTGTTTCGTGCTTCATGATGTCTTCCCTTTTTCCTCCCCTGCATATTCTGCATTATTAGGTTCATTTTCTCCTTACTTTATTGTGATTGGTTTAGTGCAAGGAGTTTTAAATCCTCCTCTTCAGTGTTGGATTTATGTGTGTTTAAGTCGATGAGATTGTCAAATTTTCCTTTATTCTTTTTTCTGTTGCCGTAAGTGTGTTTAAGTTGAGAGGGGAGTTAAATAACTTTTTACAGTAGAGGAAAGGATTTTATGCTATGTTTGTATATACATGGATTTGGATTTGAATTTGGATTTGGGCCAAATTCATTATTTGAGTAATTAAAAATGTATGGATTTGGAAACCCTAAACCCTAAATCCAAATCTAAATTCAAGTTCTACTTCAATCTTTTTGTTGTTTGAAATCCTTTCGAAATCCATATTATTTCAAATCTTAACTTAATCTCTTTTTTAATTTGACCTAAATTTACAAAAGCTTGATCAACTTGCTAACAGTAACTAGACTAAATTGCCAAAGTTAACAGAAACAAGCTACCACTGTTGACCAGTACAAGACAGCCGATTTTCACTAAGACTAACCTGAGGGCAATGATGGTGACTGGACGATCAAATTCTACTGGGACCAGACCGACAGCAACGATAGGGATTGGACCAGTCCCTATCGTCATCATCGGTTCGATCCTAGTAGAAGTTAGCTGTCTGGTCCTTAAGGAAGTCAAGCATCCCATCTCGGTCATCACTAGTACCACAATCCTAATCGGCTTTGACTGTCTGATTCCGGTGGAAGTTGACCTTTTGGATTGTTGACTTTGACTAGTCTTCCAAATTTCTTTTAAATTCAAATAAATAATTTAATTTTTGAATTTTTAGATCTAAACAAAAGATTTTAATATTGCAATTTGAATTTTTTTTAAATAATGTAAACAAAGAATTTAGAATCTATGAATTTCAAATATGAGATTTCAAATATGAAATTTTAAACTCAAATTCTCAATTTAAATCCATTCATCCAAACGCAACCTTACATAAGCTACTGGGTTAGATAAATGTCGAGTATGCTAGCTGATGAAAGGCTTGAGTTTTATTTAAAAAGAAAAGAAAAGAAAAGAGAATATGATTATATATAGTATAAATTGCAAATTGTATTGTGATTGGAAGCCATATTGTGAGATGTTAAAAGGACAAATGACATGACAACTATGGATGATTAATGACAGGCGTACATGCAGCAAAGAAGTATATGTAGAATTAAGATAAATATTATTTTAATAGATGTTAGTGAAATTTAGAATATCCCAAATGCAATTAAACATTGAGTACAGTTCTGAAATTTTATCTTTATTTTATCTCTATTGATAATTATTTATTTTATTTTCTTAAATTTTATTTTTGGGATGTTATTCACTAGGAACCATGTTTTTGGTCTCAAATGATACAACTCAATCTATATCTCAAGGTGTTCATTGAGGCGATTTATCGCTGAAATAAGATGCAAGAATTATTTCAAGAAAAATCTCAACTCGATGTAAATTTAGACTTATGTATTTTTCTATAGCCTGGTCCTAAATGCTTCACATAGACTATGGCAAGAACTATATTTTCTATAAGATTGTATATTTGTTGGTGAGGAGCGGAGTTTCCTTTATTGAATTATTGCCATTCTTTGTTGTTGAAAAATTTTGAGAAGCCTTAATCATAGAAGAGCATATGTTGAAATTCTTCTTCACAAGAAATTTAATGCTTGGCTTATACGAAAAAATATTAAAGACATTATATTTTATTTTGCAATATCAATGTCCAATGCAAAAGGAATATGAGTTTTGTACATATATTCCATGCCGGTCATGTCTTATTTTTGGGGGGTGATAGTCCTTGTCAAGCTTGTTCATTTATAACTAGAATAGAGTGGGCCAAAGTAGATAAACAGAGGAGGCACAATCAATGGGAAAAGTTAAGGGCCAGTGTGTGTTCTCAATTATTTGGATCTTTGCCATTTAAAACTCCACAAAGTGACAATGAAAATATTTATATGTGAGGACGATAGCATTATCATCGGTGTTAGATTTCAGGTTAAGGGAGTGGGATTGGAGAATAATAGTGAGAGGGTTGAGTTAAAAATGGAGACACAAAGGTTAGCGTCTTTACTTCCATTTGTTGAAAAAGTTTGTTGGTCAAATGGTCCAATTGAGTTTGGAAATTTCAACCAACACCATACTACTATAGGCCGTTACAATAGTCATTATGGCTATGAGATGGAGGTGAAGAAGAGGAGACATGGAATAAAAAGGAGAGAGTTGTGGCCATTGAGAAGACAAGGGGTTAATCATGTTCATAAGCACGAGGGCTCCACATTAATGGAAGTTGAAGAAGATGATGAGTGCATGCCACAAAGTAACATTGATTATATGATACAAACAAGATTTCCCAATCACAGTCCTTGCTAGTCACTGTTGACAAAACTGACATTGAAGGAAAGTGAAGTTACTGGGAATAATGTAAGGGGTAGCAGCACTCAGGTTTCAATTTTGACATCACTTTCATTGTCTCAATCTTGCCAAAGGACTCAACCCCTCTTGGGTCTAACACTCTCTCTTGACAATGATAGCCCTTTAATTCTTTGGATCTCTTATTTGATAACTCAAATTGATGATCCATCTTTTAAATATTTCAACTTGTTTTTACAGTACTGAAATGATTATATTTGTTTAACCAATATTAGAGATATCCTACAAACAGACCAAAAAAACAATTCTTATATGTAGTTAGCATAATACGTTTATCAACATACTTTGTTGTTGTAATGCAGAAAATAAGCTTGCATACAAATAAGTGTCAAATAAGCTTATTTGATGGCTAAATAACCATCAAATAAAGGGTACCTCTATAAATGATGGCTCCATATATGAACTTTAATAACCATCATATATGGGGTAAAATAATTGTCAAATATTCTCATTTTTATAGTAATGTCCCAAGCTCAGCATGGTTTCTCCCAAAAATGCGAACATATGTATATGTTGGTATAACAGCTATTTTGTTTCAAGAACCATATATTGTGAAGAGGAGTTGAGATATATGACTTCCTTTCGAGATTGTACAGTGTAGGGTTGAAATTGTACCCGCCCTATTTATACATGTATATGTTGGGTTGAGCTAAAGGTGCTCTCCTATGTGTCAGGGAATTGGAATGATATTCTCTCCAAATGTGCTGGGATGATGAGAAGGTGATGATCTCTCCCACAATTTGGATTGAGAAGTCATGCCTATCCTGGATGCAATAGACGTGGTGTTTGAGGAACTTGTGTCTCCCCAATGTATGCCTTGTATGGATTGCGGTAGTGAGATTTCCTTACACATGGATGGTGCAAAAATTTTTATAAATTAATTATTCAGATATACCTTAAACAATGTAAATTTTAATATATGCATTTTTAAATTTTTTTGAAAAAAAGTTATAATATAAAATTTTTAAATATGCACTGCTTAGAATAATTGGGTTAGTTTTCACTTTAAAAATTATATTACCCATTAAAATATTTTTTAATATACTTGATTAATTTTTATTTGAATTTTTTGATAAAAATAATTACTCTTATATTTATTTTTATAATTATTTCACAATATAGAATATCGGTAATGATAACTAATTCATGGGCCTAAAAAATGTAAAACTTTAATCTCTTAAAAAAATTATTAATTATATACCCTCATTATATATCATATACAATTTCCAAGTAATATTTTTCTTTCTAATATTTGTTCAGTTTATTTTCTTGCATGTGACTCTGAGGCTCTTATCCGCTTCCCTTTTTCTCCAGGACATTGTGGACCCTCCTGTACCGGTTTTATTTCCTTTTATTTTTTTATCCATGAAATTGTCTTTTCTTTCAAAACCAATTCTTTAGTGTCTTGTGAGAAGCATGTCTCTCTTATCTTAAAATAGACGCCCACATGTCATGTTGTCATTGCACATGGTTCACATCTCTAAATATTGTTGTGAATGTAGTATTATAATAATAACAGACACCTAGGAAGAAAAGCATGAGAAAGTGGAAAGTAGTGTTTTTTTTTTGAAAAATTATATCTAAGTCCCACTTTAGAGAATTTATTATTAAAAAATCTTATAAAATTCACAAAAAACTTTTAAATTTAAAATTTTGTACATTTACAATTGAACAATAGGCATTTACAATTGGACAATGACAAAGAAAAATTACAACTTGTAGTAGTGAGTTATAAATGCATGTTACCTAATTAAATGCCATTTGTTTAGCTATAAATGTACAGAATTTAAAGCTTGAGAGTATTTTGTGAATTTTGTGAAATTTTTTAATAATAAATTCTCTTTTAAGAGACTTAAGTGTAATTTTTCTTTTTTTTTTTCCTTTTAACCTTGAGAAAGTAGTAGCTTAGAGATGAGAATATAATTTAACTTAATTTGTTGGGAAACAATAAATGCCCACTCTGAAATACTGGTGTAGATGGCTCACTTCATGCTTTTAGGGTGAATGGCTTTTGTGGTCTCACAGGGGAAATCTTTCATCCATCTCGTAAATTGGAGCTATTCTCATTTTCAACTTTTCAGAAATCATCTCCATATTTTTGCTCAAAAAAAAAAAAATAAGAAATCATCTCCATATATTCATCTCCAAATCCAACATTTTCTACTAAAGCTCACAACCTTCACTCTTCCCTCTCACATGCCAAACGTCTAGTATGATTCTCGGTATTTTGTAGGGACAGATCATATAGGAAATTAATGGTGGTTCATCTTTTTCAGTGGTCAATTTTTGGCCTAATGGCAACTTAATGTGGATCAGATATGTGGGAAGAGCAATAAGCTTCAGGGTTCATTAATGTTTTCATGCATTTGGAAATATTTTCCTTTCAAAAAAATCAAAATGTCAATGGTATGTTTACACCATGTCTTGTATTATTATTATTATTATTATTATTATTATTATTACTAAATACTGATATATATGTGCCAATTAATCTTGCGTGTAGGTGTATATATAAATATTTATATTAATTGTAGAATTTGTTTGCTTACCATGTCACATGGGGTGGTTGCTGAGGTTGGCTGGGAGTTTTAAATTTTTGTCACTTCCCTTCTCTCCCATCTCGTGCCTGATTGCCAAAACTAGGGTTTAGCCTCACACATGATTAACGACGGCTTGTGTGTAGAACAAAGGGATAGTATATTTATTGCACTACTTTATAAACCTGTAATTATTTTGACTAATTAAAGGGCTACTTTGACGGGAGAATGACATAGAGGTACTAAGTCTCAAGTGCCAATTTATAAGAATTTACAAGTTCGGCTTTCAATTTTACAATTTCATTATAATGAATTTACAACTTGCATTCTAAATTTTAAAAGAGAAAAAATTTGTTTATTTTTCAACCATCTTAAAATTTAAAAAATAAGTTATAAATTTATTACAATAAAATTGCAAAATTAAGAGCCGAACTTGCAAATTCTTGAAAGTTGGTACTTGAGATCTAAGTATAATTAATTAATTCTTTTGAAACCTCTCTATCATTCTCCCCACTTTAACTACAACTTGGTCCGAAGAAAAACCATGGGATACGTACATCATATAATATCGTTGGTCAAAAAAATGTACGTCATATAATATCTAAATCTGATAAGACACTACTGTGTATATATAATACCCCTTATATTACTACAACAGAACTAACATATTTTTCTCAAAATTATTCTGAGAGAAAATATAAAAAATCATGAGAGAAAAGAGATTTCTCTCAAATTTTTTATCGAAAGTTAAATAAGTAAAAATTTGAAAAATAAAGCTTTCTCTTGAAATTTTCTAAGAGAAATAATTTATTAAATTTTATTTTCTCACATCCCTTCTCTCAAAATTATTCCGTGAGAAAATAATAAAAAAATCATATTTATGTCATTGGTTCCACTTTTAATGCCTGCCTTATAATCAGTTGATGAGTTACAATCAATTTGATGTTTTAAATTAATAAATTAAATATATATTATTAAAATATACACTTTTATAAAGTTTATATTATTTTATTTTAAAAACTTAATTTTCATAGTATATTTTTAAATGATTTTAATTTATTTTGAGCTTAAAAAATAATTGACAAAGTTTTATTTTTAATATTTTAATTGATAATTTTATATTATTCAATTTAACATGACTTTAAATTATATTATATTAATAATGTTTTCTATCATACTACTTCATAAGGGAAAAAAAAAAACTACTACAAAAGCATTCTGAACAAACCATAGATGGAAGGACGTAAGTAACCTTAAAAGGTAATAAATTGAATTGCATGATTTGGAGAGGCACATGTAACCTCAAAAGGTAATTATTTTGACTAATTATATTATATGCGAGTCTAGCTTGATTTGTGACTTTGTCATACTAATTATTGGTTTTAGGTTCTTGTACTTGTGTCGATGATTACTATGTGCATCCACTTGGTTGTTTCATGTAGATCTAAGCTGACCAGGTTCAATTTGGAGCAACCTGAACCATGGCAAGGGATGGTAGGTAACATAATATGAACTGACCCACATGTGACTTGTGATAAGGCACTGATGATGTGGACATTAGATAATTATTTTTAAATATATATATATTTAGTGAGGAATTGATCCCTCACTATTTCATTGTTAAATTTAGCAAGGTTGTTTTTTGCTAATGAAATTAGCGAGGGACCAAATTCCTCGCTAAATTTCATTTAGCAAGGGATATATGAGTCCCTCACAAAATCAATTTTTTCTAGAAGTAAAAGATGTTATTTCTTGACATAGCAAAACATTTACCGATGTTAGAATAATACTTTTTAATTAAATAAAATTTATTTCTCTTCTGTATATGATCAAAAAGGTTTTTGTTTAACATTATAATACATAGATATGATTTGGATCGGATAAATATTTTTTTTTAGTGAGGACAAGTGAAATTATTTATAATCTTAAGGCCCAACTTAAATTTCCTCAACAGACGTGTGGTAGTCGATCATTGATGCTCATATATGCTGCTTGCCACCAAAAACTTTTTATTATTGAAAAAAATTAATCTATATGTCCTTTTATTTTTTCTTAAAATTTTGAATTGGAATTAATCAGGCCCTTATAATTAGATCAATTAAATATGTTAGTTCTTGAAAAGTTAAAACTATTAATAAATGATTAACTAATTTTCAAAAAAAAAATACTTTTAAAATATATAGAAAAATTAATTTAATACTTTTAACCAAAAAAGCAGGAAAAAATTAATTTAATACACTATTTACATTTTTATTACTTTTTATAAAATTTCTATGCATATAAAAGTTATTTAGAAAGCATAATCTAAGTATATAAATTTTGAGTTATAAAAATCATGCAATTAATTCTTAATTTATGTAATCTTTTAATAAAAATATAAAAGTTCTTAAATTTATTTTTTGAAAGAAAAAATTCAAGAATTTTAATATTTAGGAACTAACATATTTAATTGATTAAATTATACTCCCTCCGTGTCTATATATAAGGGTTTTTTAACTAAATTTTGCATACCAATGAAAATTTACTATTTAGTTAAAAACTCATAAAATCATAGTATCTTTCTCATTTTACCTCTAATAAATGTCACAATTAATATCATGGTGGTGGGTAAAACACACAATTAATCTCTTTCCCTTTCAAGATAAGGGTAAAATTATCTACTTACTCAAAATTATTATGACATCACTTCACTAGAACAGAAAAAGCTTTTTTACAATAGTTAAAAATTACTTTTTATATCGGCTTCAAAGGCAAAGTTGATTCATGGGGTGTAGAAAGTCAATAACTTTTTATATCATTTGTACAACCGGTCGAGTCTACAACCGATGTAGAAAGTCCAATGTAAATTTAAAAAAAACAATTGACACTCAAAACATTAATTGATGTAAAAAGTAACTGATGTTGGTTAATGTCATAACTGATGTAAAAAAAATTTTTTTTAAACAATGTCATCTACTTTTACTATTACCCATCCCTGTACACGAAAAATGCCACAGCCAAATAGCAAAATTCATATACAACAATAAAAATTCCAGTCAAAATGTAGTTTAATTATCTAAAACAAACAACTATCTAATATGATTCATTTAAAGGCATCCAAAACTTTCTAAAAACCATCAACACTACCTAAACTACAACAATCAAAATTTTCACAATCAACTATCAACAGTGTTAAAAAAAGTATTCAAAACTTGTCTAAAAGCTAACAAATTTATTAAATTGTGTACAATTGTATACAAAAGAACTCTTCACAAAATGAGTTGCCCAACGTATGTGGATGCATCCTTAATTTCATCTTCGGGAAATGGATCCGCATTGTTGAACATCTAAAATATAATTTGTAAAAGTAGTTATTTACTAATCTCAAATAACAAAATAAAATAAAACTTTCAAAAATACATTACCTCTACTGTAAATTCGATCATACCCAATGTGATGATACTAAGCATGTGTTTCATCACATATAGGTCGCACAAATTTGTTTTTAATGGTTGTCTATGACTCTGTGAAAAGAAAAATCATAAGAAATCATAGTAATTGAACATGTTCACAAAGTATAGACTCACTTACCTTTGGCTCAATCCACATGGGATTCTTGAGCTCATGTCCATGCTTTTTCAGGACCACATTTTGATATGCTTTTATTGTCCTATGATCAAAATAAGCAAGTTATAACTAATATATTTTGAAAAAATTAAATTGAATAGTTTTGCACATAAGTATACTTATGAATCTATCATTTTCTTCATTTCCTTCCCAACTTTGTAACAAAGGAAGCATAAGAAAATGACAATGTTACTCTTCATTGAAAGAATAAACAACTGCCAATGATCCTTACAAAAATATGATGAATTAGAGTGAATCCACATTGACAAAAGCTATTATTTACAAATTGATCCTTACGAATGCACATATAAAGCCATGAAAATGTCCTTCTTGACTTTGCATATTTTTTTGCTGGAGGTACTTGGCCCTTAACTCCGGAGTATTTCCTTTCTCTATCATGTAATGTGGGCAATGAAATCTGAATTTATCACCTTTGTCTGATGTGACACACAAATGATGGAGATACTTACAATAATACAATCATGTTAGTTTACCAAAATTGACAATTAAGTTAATTATATTAAAGAAAAAGATACATCATAAATAGCTCAATGTTTAGTGTAATAAGCTGACTTCCCGACAGAAGTTGAAGAAAATCTTCCTATTCAATCATCATATTTTGTTCTTCTTACCTATAACTTTCGAATCCATTTCTAAAACTTTATCTTGGTATGATTTATCATATGTTATTAAGATCATTCATTGGAGCGAAATCAAGAAGGGTTTTGGAAGTTTGGGCAAGGGAAGTTTCAGGAGATTCGACGAAGGACCAAAAAATTATGGAAAAAGGACTTCAAAAATTACAACAAAAGACCAAATAAATTTCAGAAAAGGACCAAAAAAATGTTCTGATTATTTTAAAATATTCAAATGAGATTTTAAAATTGAGGTATTTTAAAATAACAATAATTCGTAATTTTCTGTGTTATTTCTGTCATCCAAGTTGTTATATTAAACAATATTCCAAGTTAATTAAACTAGTAGTATTTCATAACCTCCAAAGATTAAACCAAGAGTTGTGGCATTCGGAAGCTGTGAAAGTGAAACTAATTTCTTGAAATCTATATATATATATAATTTGAAGGAATATACAGAAGATGGTGATGTGAAACAAGGGCTTCCACATGTCAACCAAATACATGCATGTAACACAAACAGAGGCCATATAAGTCTGAATAAGTAGCACACCAAAGCGACATGACTGGAGGTTTCCAATCAATTGGTGTTTGGAAATCAAGTTGACAACAGCTCACATTTTCACAGCCACACATCAAGTGAAACTGTGAAATCCCCCTCTCTAGATTCTAGATTCCCAAACCACACCCACAAATTGGGGTAGTAGGGGTTTTAATTAATCTTGGTACCAAACAAGACAATAGGAAGAAGCCGGCAACATTTTTTTTAAAAAAGAAAATGTGACAGCGAAACAGACAATCAAATGAAGTAGGAGGAGCCTCTCTATACATATCTCAAGTGCATTGAACGCAGCAGCGGCTTGCGTCGTCCATCTTTGATTCTTTGCTTTTTCCGAGTCTCGCAACTCTTGTTTTGAATAAAATTAATACTCCCAATGCCAGGGTGAAAGAAAGCTAACCTTGATGTTGATCTCATATGTATAAGTTGAAACAAAATGATGAAAATAAAAAAGGAAAAGTCGTGGTGATCAAGAGATAAAAAAGGGTCAAGCATTAGAAGTGCAAAGCATTGAATTCATGTATTTAATAAAAAGTGTATCATGACATGCTTTATAATTCTAAGTGCTGGGTGGTGGCTTTTGCCGTTAATGGAAGAACAAGATTTGGAAAGCTTTGATAAAGGCAGCCACAAATGAGGAGATTGAGAATAAAGTAATGGCAGAGAGGAGTGTGAAGGAACGTGAATGTTTGTTTGTTAGCATTAGGAAGGGAAGACCATTGATTTTTTTTTTTTTTTTTGGGGTGGGTGTTTACATGCCATTCAATAATACTGAGATCGGGAGGAGCATCAATGCTGGTCAGCCCCACGCACCATGGTGCTCATCGATGCTGGTATCAGAATGTTAAAATTACATTTAGGAATATGAAATGTGCGAATTGGAAGTCAATGAGTGCTAGGTGAAAGTTCATTTTATTAATAATAAACAAGAATTCAATTATTCAGGCTAAGACCATTTGAGTTCAGGTTTGGCCAGAATTTCTTCTAACTTATAAAGGCAGTTTGAATGGGTCCAGAGTAAAAAAAAATAAAAAATTAAATTAAATTCTCAGATGCCCAGAATTTTTTGAGTTTATTCAAATCCGTTCCTCGAGTTTACTCTGAATTATCATCTCCAGTTATAACCCATATGTTCTTCCTCATTCCCACATGTGTCTACATTGGTTAATATTGATATTAATAGGTGTAAAAAAGTTCTTATATGTGGGAAACCACGGGATATCAAAGTTCCATATATACAGTTTGAAAATTCTCTCGACACAAAACAAGCTGGGACCACACCATCACCATTATTATTTAGATTTGTCAATTAGTTTAGGCATTCCTCGTTCATGAAATAGATTAGGGGTCATTCTTGGGATTCCATTCTCGGTTATGGCAGGTTGTCACGTACGAGGTTAAGACAATAGATTGTAATGTATTGAATATTAATATTAATAACAAGAATTTGTTATAAAATAAATAATCTATAAAATATTTATATATATTGATTTAATTAAAACAAATACCTTAAATATTATAACGTTAAATATATAATTTTTTTCATTTTGGTATAATCAGGTTTTTATGCCTGGCCACTTAAAATATGAAAAAATAGGCTCAAGCTTTATCTGGCCATCCTTTTAGTCCCGTAATTCATTTTACCATTAAAAAATGAGATATTTTCAATTTGTAAGTTAAAGTTAGGTTTTAAAATATGTGTTTATATTTTAAAATTAGAATATTTTTTAATCTTTGAACATTATAATTTTCATTTTAAAAAATAAATATGTAATATTATAACATAAAAATTTAAAAATTAAATTTTAAAAAATTCAAGTAAACAAAAATGAGCTTACAAATCTGACCGTGAATCCTATCAACAAGGGTAGGGCATGAAAAAATGACCTGTTTTAAGATAACAACATTTTTTCTTTGACAAAGAAATAACAAGGATTTTGGGTTTGAACCCAAAGAGCCAAACCTGCCCATTTACGGCCACTGCATGCATGGTATTTATTTTGAATTTAGTCAGATTTTAAATTTAATTTCCTTTTGATGATATTTATTTTTCTTGATCTTTTTCTCTCATAAAGTAAGATTTACATTTGAAATTATTTAATTTTTTGGAGAAACTCTTTTCTATATCTATAAACCTGCGTACTATAAAGAAAAGTTATCAAAATAAAATGATAAAGACAAATGTAAAAGGAAGAAGTAGTACGTTGTTGTTGTGCCTTATTGTGGTAACTGGTAACGGTGTTATGGCCTTACTAATAACAGTGAGTTCCTTGCAACTTGCAAGTGCTGAGTATCTTCTTCTCAACATCAATCCCCAAGTTCCCTGTTTTCCCTCTCTCCTTTTCTCTTTACATCAATAAACATGACAAGAATTTGGGAATAAAATTAGGCTCTAAATGTAGGTATTTTTAAGAGGAATTCAAATTTTGCTTTATCATATTGTGAGGAAATAGCTCCTTCTACTAGACCCAATTCTCAATATATAATGTCACCACAATTTATGGTCTCTGTAGACTTGTAAAAGACTAATTAAATTATTTGAATATTTTTTGAAATTTACAAAAGTTTCCCCCTTTATATGAATAAAAATAAAACATTTAGGGCTTGCTTGTTTTCAGTTTCTAAAAACTGTTTTATTTTTGAAAATAAGAAAATTTAAACATTTGTTTGGATAAGTGTTTTTCATTTAATTGTTTTTCAAAATTGTTTTTATTTTTTTTAAAAAAAAAAAAAATAGAAACAACTTTAAGTGATTTTTGTTTTATTTTTTCTATTTTTAAAATACACTACATTCAGATTATTAAAAATTATAATTACCTTAACCAATTTTTATTACTAATTACCCCCATTAACTACTTTTAACCATCACCATCAATCTATTTTTTAAATCTAAAACTTTTTTTAATTGACATAACCAAACAAATTTTTATTTTATTTTGTTTTAAAAATAATTTTAAAATTATATTATAAAAAGTTTTTAAAAATAAAAAATGAGAACCGAAACCAAACCGACCCTTAAATTCCTTGTTTTCAGTTTTTGAAAATCATTCCGAACCTTTCTTCTATGCATTTTCTTTTTTGACTGGAAAAGGTGTGGAAGCAGAGTTCTCTTTCCAAAAATAGGTTATGTGAAAAATAAATGCATGAAGATGTGAAAACCGTGCGTGTCCCTCGGACGAAAAAAAGGATTTGGATTCTATGCCTGGGGCAAATCCACGCATCCAATGCATGGCGACATGCGGCATATTTATAAGCATAAGGTTGAATTAATGGTCAGAGGTAAGCGCACATGAGAGGAGTGAGAGAACTAGTGGGTATTTTCACGTATTGGGCTTATTTTCTTCTTTCTGGAATCACCCCTAATCAAGATGATGAAGATGAAGCGATTAATCTAAAGTGAAGCAGTTAATAGCAAGACAAAGCAATATGGATTTCAGTTTTGGATCCATGCTTCAATTCTGAAGCGTTATTATTAGGCTTCGAACTCTTTTTGTTCCCCTCGCAATTTCTATCTCTCAAAAATTCGGAGTTGTGTTTTCATGTTGTTCAATAATGCACCTTATTTCTTGGATTGCATAAAAATAATGAGAAATCAAGTATTTTAAATTATAATAGCATAGTATTTTCAAGAATGCGCCCCATTCTGTAGAGTTTGTATTATAGCAGAAGTTATGTAGGTTTCAATTTGAAAATCACAAAATTCAAAGCATATGCATTAATAAATCACGCAACCGAAATCATCAGCTTTCTCATTCTCATGGAATCTCTCAAAAATTTAAAGAATAAGGAAGTAGGATCCAAATTTCAATTTGTTGTGGAATCAGATCTTTCAAGCTCATAAATGAAAATGAGTGAAAATGAGAGTGCCAACTCCCTCTCATGTGCATTTGCCTCTGTCAGTTAACTAAATCACACGCTTATAAATTTTCCACGTGTCACCATGCATTGGGTGCGTGGATTTGCTCCGGGCATGGAATCCAAATCCGGAAAAAAGTGGTAGTGGCATTCTACTTTTTCCCCCCACAACTCATTCATTATACTCTCTTCAGTTCTTGTCGTGATCGGACCATAATTTCCCGAGAAAGGAAATCTATAAATGAAAAAGTTACTATCAAAATTTTAAAAATGATAATTTTGAAAATCTTATAAAAAATGATTTACAATAACCGGAATTGGATTCAAAAGTCAATTGTGTTTAAGGTGTTAGGGATCGCATATCATTCATCCATGAAATGGTTAACTAAGTTGACTAAACAAAAACTAATATGACCTTAAATAAAATTTAATTACCTTAATAAAAAACAACAATAAAAATAAAATAATAAAAAAAATAAATTTAAAAAATATTATTTATTACAAATTGGACTTGATCGAAGATAAAATTCTAGAACCTACATGCCCTTTAAAGGATCAAAGCTCACATAGTTTAGGAATAAAAATGCATGTTAGTTTGTTAGCTTCTTTTAGAAAAGAAATTTTTTAATTTTTGAAATTAGTTTTTGTATTGGGTTTGTGTCTTTTAATTTATGAAAGAGACTTTTTTTGTTATTGGGAAAGGATTTTGGAGAAAATTAAATTAAATTCTTGTGAAGATTCTAAAGATCTCACACAAAATTAATTTATTTTATATCTACAAAAGATTTCAAAATCATATATGGCATAGAATTATTTTCTAATCTATTTATTTATAACAAAAAGAATCTTTCCTTTTTAAAAAAAAAGTTTTCAAACAAATCAATTAAGTATCATGATTAGTGTGCCTGCAATAGTCTATTGCCGCACGTGACATTCTAATCAACTAGTTACAAAATTCTAAAAATCTCATATGATATGATTAGGAAAAACACACATCTCAAATCAAATATTGATGAAGCATGTTAGAGGAGGGTACAATGATAAAACGTGATTCATAAAAAGAAAGCAAAGGATCAAAACTTTGAAGCTCTACCACTTGCAATATTTTAGATGATTATTCCAACTTCATCTCATACCCAACAAGGAAAAAGAGAATAAAAATTTAAAACATAAGCAGAACTGCGCATATGTTTCTGAGTCTTCCACTCGTACAAATGAAGAGACACTCTTAGGGCTTAGGGAAAGAAAAAATGTTATCCAAAAAAATGTGGTTGCATCCAAAAAAAGCGGTAAAAGGTGAGAAAGAAATTAAAGGAAGCAAAAGATATGGGACCCAAAGAAGAGAGAAATGAAAAAGGGGTGGGGGGGGGACCAAGAGGCACTCGTAGACATATGCACATACAAGCACACACGTGGAAGAATGCGCATATGAGACACCAAGGCATTTTCGAAAAGGGAATGGGAGAAAGAATAAAAACAAAAAAGAACGGAAATTTCGGAATCATTATCGATCATACCATTCAGCCTTTAGCCTTTTTTGAAAATCACACATGTGATTCACAAGCATGAGGGCACCGGCCTTCCTTCGAGCACTATAGAAACAATAAAGAGAGATGTGAAACAACGAAACAATTGATATCACCCTAATACATATCTATCCATTCATAATCCCCTATTATTATGAGTGGGGATGATGAAATAAACATCCTCTATCTTTTTAACAATTCTCTTCTCAAGCTACTCCTCATCTTTTTGCCTTCCTTCTCCTATCTTTTATAGATGAAAATTAGGCTTTCATCTTCATGGTTGAATCTCATCAAATTAAAATTTATAATTAATTTTATTTACTTTCACTATTTCAAATTAAGATATAAATTTGGAAATTAATTTTTTATTTAACTTTTTACATTAAGACTTATATTAAAGCATAAATTTGGAGATTGTAAATTTACAATCGATCTCCCCAATTGAAGACTTAGATCGAGGCATGATTGTGGGGATTTTTTCCATTTAATCTTTTTTTATTAATTATCATTTTTTATTATTTTATTAAGAAAAGCTTTTTCTATTTTTTTATTTATTTTTTGCTGGGCCCAAAGAATGGGGTGTTCACAGTTCTATTTACAGAGCAGTAAAAAAAAATAATTTTGTTTGCTAAAAAGATTATTTTATTTTATTTATTTGTCACATCATCCAAATTTTTGTTTTTGGTAACTAGCTTCAGAGCAGGAATAATGAGCCAAGCCATTTGATTGACGGTGATTTTTATTTTTATTTTTTTGGGTAATAACTGACCGCGATATTCACCCGCTGAAGGATTGGGACTCCGCTCTTCAATTAAATGACAACAAGATTTTTCAATGAACTCCATCGTTTTCTACACGTTGTCCAATGTATGATTCTTCAATTCTTCTTCAATGTATGATTGAAATTTACAAAAGTGTCCACCTTTGTATGAATAAAAATATTTAAATTCCTTGTTTTAGTTTTTGAAAATCTTTCCAAACCTCTCGCGTCCGTGCATTTTCATTGTTGACTGGAAAAGGTGTGAAAGCAGGTCTTTTTTTTTTTTTCCAAAAAAATGGTTACGTGAAAAAAAAAATTGAATGAAGATGTGAAACCCGTGCGTGCCTCAGCTCGGAGGAAAAATATGGTAGTTGCATTCTATTTTTGTTCCCACGACTCATATATTATACTCTCCCTAATCCTATTTATAGATAAAAAAATTTTTTATTCTCTTTATAAGTCACGGCATTAAATGTCTGTTTGGTTTTTGTTAATCAAATTTAGTTTATTAAAATTTAATTTAACAAAAAATTGAAAGTCAATTGTTGTAATAAAATTTATATTTGAATATATTTTTTTAAAAGTCAATTTAATAAATTAAAATTTTTTTGAATTATATGTAGTGAAATATGTTTTCCAATGTACAATTATAAAAAATGACATTGATTGATGATGATTTGTAATTTTTGTTATAGAAATATAGTATTAGAAATGTTTAAAAATGTGATGAAAATTTAAATAACATAAAATTTGATATTTTAAATAATAAGAATGAAAAAATATAAAGTTTGATATGTTGGAAAAATATAAAGTCCAACATTGAAAATTATATAATAAATAGTTTAAATATTATATATATACAAAAAATAAATTCATAACCATTCACTGTAATATATCGTTATTTTAATCGTTAAAATACTCGAATAGATATGAATGCAAGCTTCAATATTCTCAATTTCTCATGTTATTTAATTAATAAATATACATGGAGGACTCTAACAATTCAGAGAGAATTGGCAAGCTAAACATGATAAGGGGCGAAAAAGATTGGTCATCCTTTGTGGCGTGTAATTTTCAAAGGGGTAACATAAGAAAAATAATAGGACCATCAAATCTCATTTGCAAAGTCAATTTAAAAAGCTAGGCAAAGTTAAGTTGGCTGAATGTAAATTGAGTAACATTCTCAAAGAACTTCCAATATTTACTTTCATTCCATGATTTTTTCTGAAAAAAATTTAACTTTTGGTAAGTGCTAAAAGTATTTTTCAAAATTAAAAGCTAGTTACTTAAACATACCCTAAATTTTTACTATAAATTTTTTTTACCTTTTATTAATATAGGAGAGAGAAAAAATATTATTAAATTACGTATATTTAATAAAAAATTAAGACTTATTAAATTTTTATATGAACTTATTGAGTTTTAAATGCTTTTAATTTTGATAAAATATATTAGGAACGATTTATAAAAATCAAATTAAATCGAGGAGTAATCTCTTTCTCTGTACTTAACTTATTTTGCGAGTCCTCACGTCCTATAACCTTGTGCCACATAATTGATAGTACACTATTCATTTAATGCAGGGACAATCTCACCCAGGGCCCTCAATGGAGAAAAATGGCAATTAGGGCATAATACATTATGAAATTATTATGCGGGTTCAAGGGTCCTTTTTGTAAATATATTTTAAGGAGAAAAGATAAAATTACCTTTTGTGAGAAAAAGTAACAAGTATAAGTTCATATTTTTACAACTACATGTGTACAAATTCATAGCCCTTAATTCACATATTAGTATTTGTTCATTGAAAGTAAAATTTTTGTTTAGAGTTGAACGTTCGTTTTAGCCAACTTAATAAATTTATAATTTAAAGTTTAAATATTCACAAATACATGTTCATTTATTCACAAGTCAAAATTTATAATTTATAACTTTAAATTTATATTTTTACAACTATATTTTCACAAAATTCACAACTTTGGGTTTGCATATTAGCAAGTAGTTATTCATTAATAATGAATTTTTTTCATCATGGCAAGTTCATATTTTTACAATTAAATATTCACAAATTCTCAACTTCTAGGTTCACATATAATAAGTAATTATTCATTAATAATGAACTTAAAGTTTTTTCTTTATTACTGAGGGCAATTGTGTCTTCTTTTCTCTAAAACTTATTTGCACAAAAGGCATTTGGGTTTGCAGAATAATTTTAAAATATATTGAGCCCTAAGTGTAATTGTTTCTTCCTTGAGGGTCCTAGATGAGATTCTCCCTTTAATGAATGAATAATGAACCAAGTCATTTAATATATTGACCGCGATATTTACCCACTGAAGCGTCAGGATTCTGTTCTTCACTTGAATGATAACATTCTTTATTTGGTGTCATCTCATCTACTTTTCTCTGTCTCAACATGCTTTATTTGTTTGGTAGAAGATTTTTCAATGAACTCCATCGTTTTCTACGCGTTGTCCAATAAATGATTCTTCAAATTTTCCTCCCTTTTTTTGATAAATTTTCTCACCAGGACTTTAAATGACTAGGTCTTCATTTTTCTACTTTTTGGTACTTTGTAGGAACTGAGCATAGGAAACTAATGAGATTATAAAGTTTGCATGTGAGGGCACGGAACCTCTGGGTTATTGCGACCTTTTTATATTGCAGTTCCCGGTCATTTATGTTATTAAATATGATCCAATGATTAATGTTTTTTTGTCAGAATTACTTTAATGTCCCACATAAAATAATTAATTATTTTTAAATTTATTGATAATTAAGTTTAAGAGAATTATAACACATGTTTTTTTGCTGGTGGACGCCGAGTAGAGTGGTAAGGAGCAAAGCTAGGAAGAATTCATCTTCAGTGCTTATTAATATAAGATTTGAATTGCCCAGAGTTAATATTTTAAATTTATATTTTATTCATATTAATTAAAATAAAAAATTGTAAATATTATTTAAAATTTTTATACGTCTTCATTAACTAAGACTATATAAATTTAACTTGGATTGTTTAAATTTAAGAAAAAATTAATTATTTAGTCCTTATAATTTTGACCCAATTATAATTTAGTCCCTCAACTTTAACTCATTATAACTTAATTTTTAAAGTTTTGATTTGGTTATAAATTAGTTCCTAAATTTTGGCTCTTACAATTCAATCCCTAAAATTTCAACCTCTTAAATATTTGTCCATATATTTTAAAAAATAAAATTATAAAAATTAAAAATATATTAAACTTTAAATATTTATAAATATTAAAAGGATTTAATAATTTAAAATATTAGTAATAAATTTGAAAATATTTTTAATATTTTTAATTTTATTTTTTTAAAATATAAAGATTAATATTTAAGAAGTTAAAATTTCAGGGACTAAATTGCAAGAAGTAAAGTTCAGGAATTGATTTACAATTGAGTAAAAACTTCAGGGACTGAGTTATAATAAGTAAAAATTCAGGGATTGAGTTATAACTAAGTTAAAACTATAAGGATCAAATAGTTAATTTTTTTAAACTTAATACTAAAATTTTTTATAAATTAACTATCTAAATTTATCATGAACAGCCTAGATTTAAAATTTTTAACTTACATTTTTAAAATAAATATTTTCTAAAAGTGCCAATTATGATATTATATTTATTTTTAATATTTTATTTATAAAAAATTAATATTAAATGTTAATTATCTAGGATACATTTGGATAGTCTATTTATAAATTATAAAAATTAAAAAATTTGAATATTAAAATAAAATCATTCGAATTATATCTATACCTGTAGATTCGTGATAAAAATTTTTATAAAAAATTTTTATAAATTTATATTTTAAAAAATATAAATATAAATAATATTAAATCTTGGACGGTCCAGAATTTATCAAGATAATTAGCACCACGGTACGCATCAATCTGATAAGTGCGAATGCGGAAATTTCATATTGGTTGCTGACACGTCATGCCACTTTCATTTTTTTTGGTGTCCCTGACTCTTCTTCTTCTTCTTGTTTTTTTTTTTTTGGCCAATGATGGCTAGGAATATTTTTCTTATGACCAACATCAATTACCTTGTATGACACCCATAATATATTATATTTAAACTTAAATTGTATATTGACATATTAAATAAATGCAATTTTTATATGATTATATTTGACATAAAACTCAAAGATTACCAACAAAAGTTGGTCCAAGTTCCTATTTTTTTAATATATTTTGATGTTAATTTCTATATTTTTTTTGTTGCTCTCAGTTCCTTGTATGAACTGTTATTCTAAGTATTGTACATATCAATCACATAAAGTCAAGTCTAATAGTATTTGTAGGTTTTCTTTTATAAAAAAAATTAAATGAGTTGTGTTCGGAGGATTTATTAGGACTAAGGCATGCCTAAGCAAATGACTAGAGTGTCCTTAATAGAAATGAAGAAAGAGAATACAAATTATTCATTAACATGACTTGTTAAATGCATAACATAATTTATTAAATCCCTTACATTACTTGCTAGATGCATAATAAGTTTTACAAGTTAGGTTAATAATTTAATATGTCATGTTATATCCCTTACGACAAGTAGCATAACAAATTTTATAAGTTAATAATTTAACAAATAATGAATTAAACCCAGGTTAGATAATTAACAAACAACATAATAAACTTATCAAGTAATGTAAAGAAATGAATAAATAATGTAACATTTTTAACTTATAAATTAAAAATCAATATTACTTAAAAGAAAAAAGTAAAAATATCAACAAAAATTAATCTAATTGATAAATATTTGACATATAATTTATAAAGTCGTGACATCAAATATTGTTGTCAATATGATGATATTGTTAATTAATATACGATCTATAAGTTTTTTGTAAATATTTTTAAAATCTGAAATTATGTTCTATGTAACATCGTATTTTTTTTTAAAAAAAAGCTGGATTTAAATGAAAAAATATTAATTAAATTATCGGGTAATTTAGTAATTTGGAATTTAGTTAACCTAATATTAATTTGGGATGAGTTTGTGGGTTTTTAAACCCTAGAATAATTTGGTAAAGGTTTGGGTTAGATTAGGACTAGACTGAGAATTAAAGACCGGACCAAATGCCCTTGGGGTCCATTTTGAAAAATGGCACTCAAGTGATCAAATTTTGATATAAGAGTTTTTTATATTATTTCAATGTTCAATCAGGTACTCCTAATCCTATTCAATGTGTCCAAAGTATTTCAACATGTTTGTGACCATTAAAACAAAATTTGGACAATTTTAAAAATAATTTTTACTAAAAACTGTACTTTTGCATCTAGGTATCTAAATCTTAATTTGACAATTATATTTCTCTTAAATTTGAGATGCAAGTAAAACTTTTTATAAACTTTGTGTAGGCTTTAGAATCACCTCTATCGGATAACAGATAAAGAAAAGGTGAATTTTAAAAGTTAGTTCGAAAGTACTATCATGACAGCTAAATAAAGCCATCATGATAGTAGTGCTGTCTGATTTTGTAACAGTCCTAACTTTCATTTTGATCATAGAATTGTTTTTTAAAATTTAAAATACTACTAATACTTATTAAAATTAATGTGTGAGCTTTGAAATTACTTCGATTGAAGGCCAAATGGTGAAATGGTGCTCCTAGAATGCTGTCATAACGCAACTAATTACCCCTGTTTTGCCTAGTTTTTTTTCAGTGCATTATATATTAAACCTTTAAACTTTTTTAAAAAACTTTAAATGTTTATTTTTGTCAAGGTAAATTTGTTTAGTTATTTTTGGGTGACATTCGGGTAGCTGTAACATTTTAATTCTGTTGAGACGCTGAATTCACGTCAACTTTTATTTTAAAAAAGAGTTGAAATCTGAAATGATGAAGTGACATGAAGACGTGTCGGAGAAGGAAAAGCTGATGGTGGAAAACTCAACCATTGAGTTCTTGTGAAAATGTTGGGAGAAGAAAATGCATAGTGTGAAGAAAATTTTTGGTGCTCAGTTTTAATGCTTATCACTTGATAAAAATTTAAACCATCTAGATTTATAAATTTTATTTTTATTTTATATTTTATATTTATTATAAAAAATTATAAAATTTTAATAAATATATTTATTATTAATCTGGACAACGTTAATTTAATTTAGATGATCTAGTTTAATATTAATTTTTTTAATATTTAGAAATTGTCCAGCCAGATGTATTTTAAACAGTCTAAATTTAAAATTAAATATTTTTATAATTCTTTATAAATTTTATTTTGGTAAAAATATTACTAAAAATAAAAATAAAAAATAATCTTCAAACTAGCATGTTAAAAAATTAAGAAAAATTTGCAACTTAAAAATTTTAAATATAGAGTATCTAGAGTACATATAGATTTAATTTATAAAAATTACAAAAACTTTTAATATTAAATTAAACCATCTAAATTAAACATGCATTATTAAAGTTGATGATAAGGTAGACTTATTAAAATTTTTATATTTTTTATCTTATTACATATAAAATAAAATTTGTAAGTCTAGACCATCTAAATTAAAATCCTAGATGGTTCAAATTGCTCATTGAAACCAGATGCAACATTTTTTAGGCTTCCTTTTTTTTTTTGGTCCTATGTAAATTTCTTCTCTCATTCAATAACATACTTATTATTCTCTCTTTTTAAAAAAATAATATTTTTAATTAAATCTTATTCTCAATAAATTAGTAAATTATTTTGAAATTAATATTATTTTTTATATTTATTCTTATTTAATAGGTATTCTATATGAACATAAATATAAAGTAATTTATTTATTAATGATACTTTAAAAAAACACATTAATTATACTTAAAATACTTTATATTTTTCTAAACTAAACTATCATCTCATGAAAATTTTAAAAAACATTTTGACATAGCTTTATAGACTAGCCATGAGTGTTTCTTATTATAGACTTGTCGCTAAGCTCTAAAACCCAAGATCGTTGAAAATTTTTTGCAAGAGGAATTGAGGAACACTAACACTGGACACAATCAAAAGTTATATTTTTTTACCAAAAAAGAAAAGCCACATTTTTTCAAGTATTCATATATAAAAGGGAAAATGATAATAAATTTTTTAAAATTATATAAATAACAATTTGATCTATCAAATATCATAATTCTACAAAGTCCTTAGGGATTTTTGTGTCAATAAATTTTAGTTGTTATACCTTAAACAAAAGTTATGATTGAGACTTGTTATTTTGAGAACTTATTTTTCAATAATAAAAATTACACTTATTGTAATTTTTTGTTTAATTTTTTAATTCACAGAACAAAGTTAGGAAAAGTTGTGATTAGGGCTTTTTTTAATAATAAAAATTACACTTGACAAAATTGTGATTTTTGGTTCAAGTCTTGAGATTCACATAATAAAAGTTGTGATTGGAGTTTTTTATTTTTAATAAGGATGAAATGGCCTCTTTTACTTTAAAACTTATTGACCTATGAAATTATGGCATCTCGATGGGCCACATTGTCAGTTATATAATTCGGAAAGATTTTATTGTTATTTTTTCTATAGAAAACTAATGGATCTTTAGAGGTTGTTTTGAAAGGTTTTAAAACTTTATTCTACTACATGTTCCAAAAATACAACACTTGTATGGTTTAAGTCTTTCTTTGAAACCTGCCTCATATATATCTCTTGTTTGAAATACTTGGCATTGCTTGTGATGAGAAAGGTGATAAGATAATCTAGCAAGGTTGCAAGTACTATTTTTATGAAGGGAGAACGATGGTTAAGTCCTAAAAGGGGAAATTAATTATAGTTAGATGCATAACAAAAATTTTTAAAAAATTAGTTATAAATATTAATTTAAACAATTAGAAATATGATATTTAAATTCTAAATATAACAATTAGTTTGAAGCGGTTTGATATTGCCTGAGTTTTTTAAAAAACAATATTAATTAATAACCGCACCCCCTCCTCAATGGAAGCAGATCCTCTCATAATTCTCTTTCTCCTTTTCTTCTCCTCATCTCATCTTCACGCTTGAATAAAAAAATCAATGGTTTTTATCAAAAATTTAATTGTTTTATAAAATAATTATCATATAAAAAATAAATTTAAACTATTAAAATTTGACCTACCCAGTTTAAAGTTACGTATTGTTATTAAATTTTTTATTCATTTATTTTATTGTGGTTATAAATTGAGCAGGTTAAATTTTAATCATTTAAAATTATTTGTTTATTTTACTGAGATCATTTAGTTAAATTGATTGAAAAAGTTGAATTAACTTATCCTATGAACTTGAGTTTGAGTCTTGAAATAGATAGTTGCCTTAAATAAATATGAAAAAGGCATCTCAAAATACACGAGAAAGCTGTTGTTGGATGATATAGTCCTATTAAGTGAGAGTTCATATTAATTTGACATTCCTTATCTCATTTACAAGTGGAAATGGGATGAGGAGAATTAAAAAAAAAAAAACAAAGAAAAAGAAAAACAGAGCCGCGGAGAGTAACATGGCGCAGAGGATCCGGACCCCTCCGCAATACCTATTCAAGCATTCGACAGGCCCCCCCCCCCAAAAAATAAAAATAAAAATCATCTGCTCTCCCTGTCTCCCTTCTCTCTCTCTCTCTCTCTCGTCAAAGACAACACCATCTACCCCCAAGACCCACACCATTATTGAAGGTCCTCGCCGGAGCACAGCGCATGTGCCACCGTCGTCCGTTGTCGCTCTGTCTTCTTGGTTCGCAAATGCCAAAGGGTCATGATTTAGATCTAAATCTCACACATTGTCCAAGCTTCCTCTCGCCATTTCGCCTCCGACGGTACTTCTTCCCTACTCCATTACTCCCTCGATCTGAAAACTAGTTAAAGAATCCTTCTATTTTAGGCTTCGTACCTTTTTTTTTTTTTTGTTGAGTCTTCTCACCTGGTACGTTTGAGTTCTCTCACCTTCATCTTCCCAAGTATATTTTGGCCCCTCAATTAGGTATATCACTACTACGGTTGACATTTTCTTTCATAAATTTTAGCTGTTTTATTTTTGGCTTTCGCGCGTTTAAACAGTGATTATTATGAAACATGATTAAGCTATTATATGATTTAACAAAAATGTGTATATTGGATTGGAGTAGTTGCTACAAAATTGCTCTTGGAGCAGCAGAAGGCTTGTGCTATCTTCATTATGATTGTAAACCTCAAATCATCCATTGCAATATAAAGTCAAACATTGCTTGTTGAAGTGTATCAGGCTCATGCTGAAATGTATGGCGATATAAATTTGAGTTTGGCTTGTAGTATTTATGTTAACATCTAGATGTCCATTTTTTTTTTTTTGAGCCCTTTGGCTTAAGTATGATGGTTAACAGTTATACTCTTGGTCTTGGCTTTTGAAATACTTAAAGCTAGGCCCTTCTTATCAATGCTTTTATTTGTTCCCCTTAATTTTTGTCGCAGTAATTGTGGATATTATTTTGGTATGATTTTTCTTTCGATCCTTAGATCCCTATAAATAATATAAGCTAAATCCAAGTTTGAGTCTTGGAATTTCATGAAGTCTTACACTAATTATTAGTACCTTATATTTACTTTTCTGTTTATATATATGACAAAATTCACATATACTTTGCATAGAATTTCATGAATCTGAGAGCTTTAAACTTCAGAGGTTCTGGATTTGGCATGTGCCACACCCCCTTAAGATTGCTATCCTCAATAATGTAACCCATACCAGAATATTAGTCAGACCCAAATCAGAGTCAACCACACCCAGTGTGTTTCTCTTTATTATCACGCCTTTTTGATCAGTTTACATGTAGTGTCTGCACTTGTTTGAAAATTGTAGATTTTTAACGTATTAATACACAAGTTTCCTCTCTAATTAATCTCTACTATAATTTGTCCAGCTGCTAGCTATATACAAATTGATTTTCTATATCATTTACTTCATTAAGGATTATTTGTGGTTCCCAAGTTTTGAAAACTTGTTGATTTAATCAAATTTGTCCATTTGTGTAGATATTAAAAATTGAATTTATACAAAAAATGAAATATAGATTGCAGACAGATTGTACAAAATTGCATGGAAATTGCACGAGAAATGCACAAAAAATGAAAAGAAATATATACAAATATTTTATTTTATTTTTAATTATTAATATGATAAAATTATTTACATCACTATTTAGATTATAATTTTTGATAAAATATTACTTTACTTTTTACTAGAAAATATTATTTTGTTAGGAAATGAATTTAAATGAAACAAAGAATACTTTTCTTATAAATATTTTAGAGAATTTTTAAATTTTATTTTTATTTTTTAAACAACATTAATCATGGATATAATTTTTTTGGTGAAATAATCATGTATATAATTTAATTATAAAAATGTTTTATTTTAATTTATGTTAAACATCTTGTACTTTTATCTTTGCCATATTTTTTCAAAAATTATAAAATAGATGTTTAAATTTTTATCTTCTCCTAAACTGGTTAAATGTTTCCCTTTCTTTTCTTAAAAATAAATTTTATACACAATTTTTAAACTATCTAAAATAAGTATTATAATAAAAAGAATTAATTTTAACCACACAAATTTTGTTAATAGTCATTTTGAGCAATTATTAAATTTTAATGAATGCTAATAACTTTTACAATGCAAAATAATCACAAGGATCTCATATGTAATCAATTGAACAAACCTTCAGTCATTCTCTACCTCATAAAAACAAGGCAGATTTGAATGATTTTTTGTATTACACTTAGTAATAATCTGTTATAAAAATCTGATTGGTAACTTTTTTTTTTTTTTTACAATGGAAACCTAAACACTATGCAAAATCACATGACATCCTTGTCCTTTGTTCATCAATTGAGTAGAGCAGAACATTAAATAGAGGAAGCATGGATGCTAAAGGTGTGTAGAGTTGCAAGAGAGAAGAGGCTTTGAAATGTTAAAGACTGAGCTGCAGGAGAGAAGAGACGAGGTGAGAGGAAGAGAAAAAATAGGAGAAAGAACAAAGGACTAGTGAAGGAGCATAGTGGGTGGGTGACACTTAAAATGGCTGGCCAGTCAATTGTTGGGTTTCTTGTTGCTTGGCTCTTTCCCTCTCCTTATGAAATCTTCCAAACCATCCTGAATTTGCTATTCTATTCACCAAATATTGAAATATCCAATGAATGCATAAAATTTTATTGATTGAGTTGCCAAAATTGACCATTTATTTTTGTAAAATTTCCTGTCTTTTTTTCCCAAGCTCACCACTATGTGAAAATGCTTGCTAAATTGGACCACATTAGCCGTTTTACACAAATGAAGAAGTTCACTTTATAATTGTCAAGTAGCATTCTAATATGGAAATAACGGTATACGCACTTCTTTTTAATTTTTCCGATACCAAGGTTCTCATGTTTGCCTTTCAATTAACATGTTGTACTAGGATTTTTATGTAATTTTGTTGTTGAAAATATTGTCATTTTTAACAGCTAATCCTCAATATAGTGTATGCACTTATTTGAAAATTGTAGATTTTTAACACATTGATGCACAAGTTTCCTCTCTAACGAATCTCTACTGTAATTTGTCCAGCTACTAGCTATATACAAATTGATTTTCTATTTCCTTTACTTCATTAAGGATTATTTGTGGTTCCCAAGTTTAGAAAAATTGTTTATTTAATCAAATTTATTCAGTTGTTTAGATACTAAAAATTGAATTCACACAAAGAATGAAATATAGATTGCACAGAGGCTGTAAAAAAATTGCATAGAAATTGCATGAGAAATGCAAACAAATATATACATATATTATATTGTATTTTTAATTATTAATATGACAAAATTATTTATATCACTATTCAGATTATAATTTTTGTGAAATATTACTTTATTTTTTTACCAGAAAATATTATTTTGTTAGGAAGATGAATTTAAAATAAAAAAATCTTTTCCTATAAACATTTTAAAGAATTTTTAAGTTTTATTTTTATTTTTTTAAATGACAATAACCAAGTATATAATTTAATTATAAACATGTATTATTTTAGTTTTTGTTAAATATGTTTTACCTTTATCTTCACAATATTTTTCTCAAAAATTAATAAATAATTAATTAAATTTGTATCTTCTCCTAAACTGGTAAAATGTTTCCCCATCTTTTCTTAAAAATAATTTTATGTACAATTTTTAAACTATCTAAAAAAGTATTTTAACAAAAAGAATTAATTTTAACCATACAAATTTTGTTAACGTTCAATTTGAACATTATTAGTTTTTAATGGTTACTAATAATTTTTACAATAGAAAATAATTACAAGATCTAATATGTGATTAATCTAGCTAACCATTAATCATTCTTTACCTCATAACAACAAAGCATATTTGAATAGTTGTTCATGTTATTCTTAGTAATAATCTATCATAAAAATTTTGTTAGTAATTTTTTTTTTTAACAATGGAAACTTAAACACTATGCAAAATCACATGACATTCTTATCATTTGTCCATCGCGCAAGCAGAGCTGAATGTTGAATGGAGGAAGCATGGATGCTAAAGGCGTATAAAATTACAAAAGAGAAGAGGTTTGAAATGCTAAAGGCAGAGCTGCAGGAGAGAAGAGATAGGGTGAGAGGAAGAGTAAAAAAGGAGAAAGAACAAAGGACTAGTGAAGGAGCGGGGGGTGGGTGACACTTAAAATGATTGGCCAGTCAATTGTGGGGCTGCCTAGCATCTGGCTCTTTGCCTCTCCTCTTGAAATCTTACAAATAATCATGAAATTTTTTTCTATTCACCAAATATTGAAATTTGCGATGAGTGCATAAAAATTTATTGTCTGCATTACCAAAATTGTCCTTCATTTATTTTTATAAATTTTTTTGTCTTTTTCTGGCAAGCTCACCACTTTGTGAAAAATGCTTATTACTAACTGTGGACCCCATTTGTCATTTTACACCAATGAAGAAGTTCACTTTATTACTGTCAAGTAGCATTCTAAGATGGAAACGATGATATATGAAGTTCTTTTTTATTTTTTCAACAAGATGGTTCTCATGTTTGCCGTCGATTAACATCTTTTAACAAGATTTTTATGCACTTTTGCTTTTGAAAATGTTGTCATTTTTAATAGCTAATCCTCAAAGTAGTGTCTCCACTTGTTTGAAAATTGTAGATTTTTAACATATTCATACACAAGTTTCTCTCTAATGAATCTCTACTGATAATTGTTCAGCTACTAGCTATATAAAAATTTATTTTCTATTTCCCTTACTTCATTAAGGATTATTTGTGGTTCTCAAGTGTAGACAAATTGTTGATTCAATCAAATTTATTTGCTTCTTTATAGTAAAAATTGAATTTATACAAAAAATAAAATAAATATTGCACAGAGATTGTATAAAAATTGCATAGAAATTGCACGAGAAGTGCACAAAAAATGAAAAGAAAGATATACATATATTATATTTCATTTTCAATTATTAATATGATAAAATTATCTATATAACTATTTTTATTATATTTTTAATAAAATATTAAGTATATAATTTAATTATTAATGTGTATTATTTTAGTTTATGTTAAATATCTTTTACTTTTATATTCTCCATATATTTCTCTTAAATTAATAAATAATGATTAAATTTTATATTCTCCTAAATGGATAAAAGTTTACCCTTCTTTTCTTAAAAATAAATTTTATGTAAATTTTTAAACTATCAAAAATTAGTATTTTAATAAAAAAGAATTAATTTTATCCATATAAATTTTGTTAATTAATAGTCATTTTGAACCATTATAAATTTTTAATGGATACTAATAACTTTTACCATACAAAATAATTATAAGGATCCCATATGTGATTAATCTAGCTCTCTTTTTTTTTTTGGTAAAAAATCTAGCTATCCTTTAATCATTGTCTAACTCATAACAACAAGACAACATTGAATAATTTTTCATATTATTCTTACTAATAATCAGTAATAAAAATCTTGTTAGTAATGCTTTTTTTTTTAACAAGAGACACCTAATCACAATGCAAAATCATATTTTTATTCAATTGTTCATATTTTTGGTTATGATTTTTGTTTTGTTTGTTAGAGTAGTCTCTTAAGGTATGTTTGAGAATATATGATGGAATAGAAAGTAATGGTCATTAATGGAATGGAATGTGGTGGAGTGGAATGGAGTGCATTTGTTTGGGAGTTTCATTAAAAGAATAAATGATTTCATCAAATTATTATTTAAGAATAATTATAAAATTAATAGATTTAAATAAGATATAATTATATTTTTTTAATTTTAAGGTAAGGGGAAGTGAAAGAGTTAGAGGGAGTGAGAAAGATAAGGGTAATTTTATAAAAATATTATTTATATCATATCATTCCATTCTTGACCCTCCAAATTGGGGGGCCAAGAAAAAGGGGTTTAGGATAGCAAGGGATGGCTTGAAAGGCCACCCCAAGCCATTCCATCCTCTTTTAAAATTTTCTTTCAAACAATGGCATAAGGCTTCTAGCCATCCCATTCCATTTCGTTTCATCTTTAAAAAAGCTCCTAAACATTACCTTAAGGCACAACAAGCTCAAGGATCTTTTGCTCCAAAGGGTGGAAAGGATATCTTGGTGGTTGCTATAGGCAAACCAGAGCATTCAAAACATATTATGTAATGACCCTAAAAAAAATTACCAAATTACTTATGACTTTTATGTTATTAGAGAAAAGTGTTGTGCCTCTTTTGTAATTTTTGCAATTTCAAATGATTCAAGCTTTTATTCTCTTTTCTCTCAGTCAGATCACGCGAGAAAGAAAAATTTCCCTCTGTTCTTCGAAAATCTAGAACCAGCGAGTATGAGAGGGAGATTCAGACAGCAACTCCTTCGATCTTCTCTCTTCTTCTTCCTCCTTCATTGAGACTGAGGCCAGCGAACCTAGCCGTCGACGAGAGCAGGAGCTCTGCTCGCTGCTGCTGTAACGTCCGCTGGAAAACCCTGCGTTGAGGCGCAGATCGCTAAACCAAGGTTCCCCTGTTGAGCGTCCAAGCTCCTCCTCTTTCCCCTTTCTTCTTTTCGTCAATCATCGTGAGGCTTCCTTTTCCGTCAGTCAGTTCACCGTCGATAGGTGTGTGAATTCCAGCCATCAACATCAAGTCTTCATCTTCTCTGTTCAGACGTCGGGTTCCTGTTTCCTCTTCGAGCAGCAGCAATAATCTAGTGCGTAACCTTTATGGTGTGGATGTTGGGTGCGTCAGACTTTTCCCTCCCCTGTTTCGATGTCGACTGCCTCTGTTCTCCTTCCTCATATTCACGCGGTGACACTTTCTTCTCCATATGGTTCTGAATCTGCTGATCTGTGTGTACTGCTGGAGCTTTAAGCTCTGCCTTTCATTTGTTTCAACTGATCAGGTGAGTAAATCTCACCTCTTGCTTCCTTGCTTGATCTGTCTATTTGTACATAGGTGGTTTATGGCTAAAGCTGTGAGTATTGCTACCTTGTTGCTGCATGCAAACCATTTTGGGCTGAGATTGTGAATTTTTCTCCATTTTTCTGCAAACTGTGAGTAATGTGCAAGGCTGAAAATTTGATTTTTCTTGAGTATTAAAAATTTATAATTATTGAAGGATTTAAATTGGAGAGCTGGATTATTTCAATTATAGATATTAGAAAATTTGGGAAATAAAATTTGAAAAAAAAAGAAGTTTGGAATTTGTCAAAGGACTCATGCTTATAATGTGTTTAATAAGTTGCCTTTAAGAGAGTCTTGCTCGATTTTTATGTTTCTGAAGTTTCATTAATCATTGTGAGAAGTATATTTAGTTTGGGTGCTATTAATTCATGAATTTAACTTGTAGGTTGTAAGTCAAAAAAATTGGATTACGAATTTGCATGTAACTACTTAAATTCTTGAGGATAGTATGGTAATTTATAATTACTGGATAAAAGATGGAAGGTTAGAAAATTCTATTTGTATGGCTGAATATAATGTACCTAAAGTGTTTGATGCAAAGCTTAAGAGAAAATTTTATCTCAAGTAAATAGGTTGGTATGGCTAAAGAATTATGTAAGAAATTGGCAACTTGAATGGTCATATTTGGACATTGTTGTTTGTAAATCTAATTGAGTTCTTGCAAAGGAGTTTATTTAAGAAGTTGTTGAGGTCTTATTTGAGTTTTGGATTATTAAGAGTTGCAAAATTGAAAGGTTATAAAGTACATTATCATTTTAGAAGTTATACTTGGATGCTTGGAAATGGATAGCCAATAGAATTAAAGGTTTCATGTTTTATTGAATGGTTTGAAATGTTGCACATTAAATGTTTGGTAAAAAGCCTAAGAAGAAATCTTTATGAATGAATTGTGTTCTTAGAACTTCAAAATTATTATTGTTAACTTTAGTTGAATGAGTTCTCTTGAAATGGGATCTTGTTGGTTTAAAAAAATAAATAAATAAATAAATAAAGTCCATTAAAATATTATTATTATATATTATTGGATGTTTGGAAGAAGGGAAGCTCAAATAGAGTCATAAGAAATGAGTTTGGAGCCTTGAGGATACTACAGGTAAGTAAATAGCGTCCCAACTGATTTTTATTAATTTTTTTATCCAAATTTTCTTTACTAAAATATTACATTTTTCTGGAAATCATTTTAAATGCATTAATATGATTATCGGATATTTGTTGATTAACATTTCTTTATTTTGAGATATTAGCTTTACCAAATTTGAAATGTTATTTGATCAATTAAGTCAAGTTTGAACTTTGATTATGAGATTTTCATTTTATCAAATATTGGAATGATATAGAGAATGATTCATACGAGTTCGACGTTGAAATTTTTTTTATTCAATAAATGCAATCATTAGCACCAGATATGAAATTTGATTCTAACAAGTTTTAATGCTTAAAAGTATCCATGCGAGTTTGATTTTGAGAATAAAAACTATATCATGAAAGTGATAATTTTCTCACATGTTGGAAAATGATTTTTAAAAAGGAATTTTATATAAAACACTGATTGCTAACGGTAGTTCTGTTAGCCCTTATGACCTCATTTTTAAAAAGCCTACTTGGAAGCCCAGCTTGCAAAAACGAAAGATAAAATGATGGACTTTATGACCTTATGACAGGAGACAACTGCCAATGCACCTCATATACAATCTCCTGAATTTCACAACACAAAAGGGAGTAAGTTCTTATATGCATGTCAGAGGGTACTTCACTAGGAAAAACCAGTGAACTATGTGAGCTATATATCTAGAAGATTCTGATAGATGCTTGGTCGCTCTTGGTAATGTTCTAACTTTGGGATAAATCATCCACCATAAGAAAATGCAACAATATCAAGTGAAAGTGGTGGTAGAAGATGTAAAATTACCAGAGGCACTCATCCCATTCCTTACTTACAAGGTCAAGACTGTGTCTAAAGCTGTTCGTGCTTTTATCGTGTGGCTCAAGAGACTTGTGAGTATAGTTAGAGTTGCAGTATGTTTTATCAAATATTTCATGCATTTTATTAAGTATTTTATTTTTTATTATTTTTTATTAACTATCTCTTGCCTTTTCAGCTTCCCTCGCCAAATCTTCCCCCGCCAAAACTTCCACAGCCCCCATTGCCACCGCAGTTAACTCCTCTCTAACAAATAATTTTACTAGCCTATGATAAATCATTCAGAGAAAAAGATTTTGTGAAGTAAAAGGATGTTGTGGGTATGGAGAATTCAATGATGATATAATAGGAAGACTTGAATCAACTTCTCTTGAAAAATCAGCTTACCACATTATCAATTGAGTTATTTATCCTATAACTATGTTTTACTTGAATATAATTAACTTATCAAGTTTAGTCAACTAACATGACTGCATTATCATAGGTATCTCCATCGTTTGTGTATCTCATCAGGCAAAGGTGATAATTTCATATCCATTTGCCCGCATCACATGACAAAGAAAGGGAATACTCTAGAAATAAGGTCCCAGTACCTCTAACAAATAATATGTGAAGTCAAAAGGAATGTTTTTATGGCTCCATATGTGCACTCTTAAGGACCAATTTGCGATTAATAGTTTTTTGTTAAATGTTGTAGGCTCAAGTGGACAAATTACCGGCCCATTTCATAACCTATTCTGTGAATAATTTTCTGTTCTCTAGAACAAAAAAAAAACAAAAAAAAAATCTGTTTAGTAACGTATTTTCAAAAAGTGTTTTGAAGGATAAAAAATTAAAATATTGTTCTGGAGAACAAATAAATGAAAACATATTTTAACTGTTATGGGATCATTGTTCTAGAGATCAAGGGAGAATGAGAAAAATATTTACTTTTATTATTTTTTTTATTCTCAAAACATGTTCTAAAAATAGCAGTTCTCAAAATGATAAAACAAAAATAGTTTCAAATAGGTCCTACATACCTCAATTTTGATCTTAAGCATGATAGCTTCACACCCCAAGAAAAGGGTTTAATACTTGAATTTCTTCCTCATGCAATTCTGTGCAGCCTCCTCTATTTTCATTGCCTGATATGTGCTTCTCATTATAATGTTGCCAAGACAAAAACGTTTCAAAATGACATCCTCTCAGTTTCTAATTAGTGTCTTGGAGTACCATTACAGGTCCAACCACATCTTCTTTAGGCCCTCCCCTCTTATTCTTTTGTTGTTTTCTTTGTATATCCTATCAAATAGTAAGCTAAAATTAGATAATTTTTACTTTTTCTCTTAGATAATTTACTTTTATTAGATGATTTTCTTTAGTTGCCTTCGCTGATCAGGACCTCAACGTTACTGATATCCTTGCTCTCTTTGGTAAGTTATATCTCTATATATTTCTTTTATTTTTACTCAATACCCCAGAAACGACTAATCATAATATATGGCAGCTTTATTGGTCAAATAATTTAGCAATCAACTCAAGACTAATGAACAGGCCCTTTTCTCAAGTAATCTAGCTTGCAATCAATTCAATAGGACAAGAAAAGACTAAGTAACAAACAATTATTTCCACATATCATCACTCACATGGTTTGAATTAATATTGCTGGGGCTTCCCTTTCAGGTGCTCACACATTCATAATAGCACATTGCATCACATTTGTGGATATATTATACAATTTTCGTCTCCTAGGTATGTCTTTTAATTTTTTCTATTTTTCTATTCATAGTGCAATGTATTAGTTGATATATTAATTGTAAGTAACAGCCATTTTTAAAGTAAAATAATATGCATGCGAGAGTAAGAAAAGTGGCATAAGAAGCAATTACTTTGCGTATCTAAGAATACCTAACTCGATATATAGGAGGAACCTCATTTAGTTATATGTATCCCTTTTTGTTTTAATTGTATCCCTTTGAGCAGTTTCAACTTTTTTAATTCCCATCTTTGAGCTGTTTATGTTTTGTACTTCCAGATGCTACCTTAGATTCTCAAGAACATACCAGTTGGAATCTTCTCCAGGCTAAAAAGGTTCATATTTAATATCACTGTTTCTCCTTTTTCAGTATTTTTTTTCCTTCTGTTTTCGTGGTTAATAGTGCTCTATTTTGGATATACATACCTACATAAATACATATATACCTATATATATATATATATATGTCTTTGTCCTAATAATCTGTGCTATTGTTCTTTGTTTTTCCTTTGATCCAGTCCATTTAAATCTTTGGCTTATAAACCCTTCTGTTTTTATTTTCTTATTTTTTTTATATTTCTTGTGATTGGATTCTTAAAAATATTTCAATATTTTAATTTTATTGTTTAAAAATCTTAAAAAACCCTTAACTCTTTTCTGATTCTCACGGTCTTTGAAGCCCTATCCCCAGCCGATTGCAAATGAAGCAGTCAAGCATCTGTAGGTTTATTTGGGGGAAGAATCAATAATGAAAATCAAACAAAAGTGGTTGGTTTTTTCCACTGCACTTATTACACTTACTGCATGTGATATGAGTTGTATTATTAAAATTGTTTGAATTTTTTTACACCGAATATGTAAATAGAGATTTTTTCCTTTGCACATGGATGGTGCATATTTTTATAAATTGATTATCTAGATATAATTAAAATATGTAACATGTATGTTTCAAAAAATATTTTTTTAAAAAATTATAATTTAAAATTTTTAAATATGCACTATATGTCCAAAGTATATTTGAAATGTCAATTTACAAGAATTATAAAAAAATTAGATTAAATATAGATCATCTGCATTGAATTTTAGCTGCCCGGAGTGCTAATCAAGCAAATTGATTAATTTTTTTTAAATTCACATTATTAAGATTAAATTTGTACTGTCTAAATTGATTGAACAAATTGATTGAATTTTTTAAAATTTTTTAATAAATTTTATAATAAAATAAAAAATAAAACCTTTAAACTTGACTCTTCAGATTTAATCAGGCAGTCCAAATAGTGCTTTGTTTTGGATACACACGCATTATTCGCTTTTGTCCCAATACCCTGTGCCATTGTTCTTCTCGTTTGTCCTTTCAATGCCATCCGCTTAAATCTTTGCCTTGTAAACCCTTTTGTTTTTATTTTCTTTTTTTATATTTCTTGTGATTTGAGTTACAAAAATATTAAAATTAAAATTTATATGTTTCTCGTGACTCCTATAAAAATTCTTGCATGAGTACAATGGACCACTCATTTGTACTATCCAATAAAACCATATCATGTCAAATTCATTTAATCTTACATGTTATTCCTCGTTCATATTACTTTAAATTTTATTTGATTGAATTGATATAATTTTATTGAATAAGTTAAGGATGATGTTGTAATCCTAAATAAATTTGACAGCCACAAAGAAATCCATCAGTTTATTAGTCCCACATGTTGTACCAACAAGATTAGCTTTATTTATTAATCCCACGTGTTGTACACACACATATTAAAATGATATCATAAAATTTAGATAACCACTAAAAAAAAAAGTGACTTTTGATGGCAATTTTTAGCTACAATACAAAAAGTCATCATTAAAAGTTAACATTAGCAGCAACAAATTAAAGTCGTCACCAAAAATCACCACCAAATATATACTTTTGACGGCAACTATTAAATTTAACTTTTGATAGTGACTTTGATATATCATTGCTAAAAGTTTACTTTTAAGGGCAAAATTTAATTGTCACCACCAAAAGTGTCACTGCTAAAAGTATTTTTATGAAAGATAATTTAAAAAATAAAAATAATTTATATAATTATTTTTGGTGACAACATTTGTCTCCAAAAAAGTATTTTTAAAAAATTAAATATAATTTTAAGTCATGTGAAATAATTTATAAAATTATCATTTAAATTATTAAAAAATTACTTATGAATTATTTTAAAAATTTAAAAGTGAATAAAATCATTCAAAAGATATTTATGAAATTAAATTTCTTATTGTATATACAGAATTAGAAATAAATGATATATAGGATCGTGGAAAAGAATAATAGTGAAGATATGCTTAGTTTAATTATTAAATTATTTTTAATTTTGTATTATTCATAATCTTGTTTTAGACATATATAGCATATATTTTTTTAAGAATTATGTTATTAAGCTAGTATTTCAATATAATAAATTAAATCTTGATGGGTTGTTACTTTCAATTATCATTATATTAAGTTATACATAAATTATTACTTATATATAAACACATAAATGTCATTGGGACATTAAAGTTGTGCACATATCATGAGATGTAAATGATATTATAGACTAATTAGCATATTACACACTTGATATTTAGCTTGATATACACATGGTGTCTACTTCTTTTATTGAGCTGTAATGGTTTTTGAACAAGAATTTCATGTGATTTCACCTAGTGTATTTATATTTCCATTGTTATAAAAAAAGAAATTACTAATAACATTCTTATAACTAATTATTACTATGAATAATATGAATACTTATTCAAATTCACCTTGCCATGAGATAGAGAATGATTGGATGTTAACTAAATTGATCACATATGGGATCCTTGTAATTATTTGGTATTGTAAAAGTTATTAGTATTAATTAAAAATTCAAAATTATTTAAAATGACTATTAAAAAAATTTATGCTGTTGGAATTAATTTTTTATTAAAATACTTTTTTTAAGATATTAAATATTGCAGATAAAATATATTTTAAATGAAAGAGGGGGAAACATTTAGCTATTTTGGGAGAAGATAAAAATTTAATCATTTAGATTATCAAGTTCTGAGAAAAATATGGAGAAGAAAGTAAAAGATATTTAACATAAACTAATATAATAATATTTATAAATAAACTATATGCTTAATAATTTTCATTTAAAAAATAAAAATAAAATTTAAAATTTGGTTACAATGTATATAATAATATTACTTAATATTTAAAAATTTTTTATTTTTAAGTTCCTTTTCCTTACAAAAATAATATTTACTAGTAAAAAATAATATTTTATTAAAATATAATTTAAATATTCATATAAATTATTTTTTCATATTAATAATTGAAAATAAAATAAAATATATGTATATCTTTTTAATAATATATTATTTGATATATGTGCATGCAGTTAAATAACATATATTTAATTTTATATATAATAATTGCAAATATATTTTAGTTCAACAGGCAAAGAAGAGAGGCTTAAAGCTTGGAGGTAGGAGGTGTAGGGTTCAAATCTTGATTTTGGCATATTTTGCAACAAATACGTGACATAGCACGTGGTGGTAACGTTGTGCATAAGGTAGCTTGAGGAGGCATACATGTGGTGGGTGACGTACACGTGTGTTGGTGACATGATGCATGAGGTGACTTGAGAAGGCACACACATGGCAAGTGATATGGCACGAAGTAGGGGTGTGACACATGAGGTGGCTTGAGGAGGTGCACATATGGCGTATGACATGGCATGAGATGGTGGGATGATGTAGCATCATCTGTCGAATGTGTGACCTATGGCATGGCGCAAGATGGCATGTGATGTGGGATTATTTATCACATACATGGCAGGTGACATGGCATCACGTGATGCACACGTGGTGAAGTAACGTAGTATAAAATAAATTATTATTTTTTAAAAAAAGTAAAAGTCTTTTTGGTTGCAACAAGAAGTAGACTTTTATATGTAAAAAACTTTTGGTAGTGACATATGTTTGTCGCCACCAAAAACTGTTAGCGATAATTGTTATAGCGACGATGACTTTTGGACTTTTGGCAGCGATTAGATTTTTTTTCCTTTGGTAGTGAACAATTCATTCTATTTAATTTCTCTTAAATCCAAAACAGCATTTATGATAACAACTAACATGGGGAGTTTTTTTCTAAGGAAAAAAAAACTTGGATCCCATTCAAAGTACAAATATCTTTTTTTTTTTTATACGTTAAGTACAAATATCTATGATCTATTAGACTTCTCTTCAACACAAAGAAGGAAAAAGGTTAATATGTCCTCAAAAGCTGTGTTTTTGTACAAAAGGAAAAGTCATTTAAAGGCATAAGTTACTTGTCAATAATTATGGGATGTACATGTAATTCGTTCATGAAAGTTACTAAGCAAGTAAGCATTTGAAGTTGAAGTGAGATGACTAAGTGAGTGAGTCCAATATTTATATCACATCTCGTCCATGGAGAGGTACAAGGAGGAAAACAAGGCGCTAGCTAGGGTTGTAAAGTTAATTTGAACTAAGAATGTTGATTTTTTGTGGATGATGACGATGTTTTGGGCCAGTCACTGTCATTTATAGGAAAATGGAAAAAATTGTAAGAAAGAATCAAAATAATGTTTATAGGAAAATGGTTTTAGCTAAAAAGCAAGTAGCAAGTATGAAAATAAGCCGCGCATAGAGAGCGTGGGGACTAGGGATGGATCTGAGGGAGGCATGCAAGCGTGCTTGCCCCACTCTAAAACATTTTTTTAGATAAATTTTTTTTCTTTTTTTTAAATGAAAAATATAATTTTGGCCCACCCCACTTCCATGAATGTTTTCACTTTAGCCCCCATGTGTTATGTTCTGGATCTGTCCCTGGTGGGGACCACATCGATTAGTTTACTTCAGCATTATCAGGAACGAACCGATCAACTTTTCTTTTGTGGGTAAACTATAAAAAAGGTAAACGCAGACGAGAGGTGACTGCCAGTACACATATGAAATGGTGATGATGGAAAGTAAGAATTTATAGAGAGAAAAAGGGCGAGCAGGTGGCCAGTGAAAGGAAAGGAGCACAGCCGGTTCTCATGAAAGCTTAAAGGTAATGACCACTGATATAATCTAGTCCATAATTAAAGGATTTTATTTTTATTAAAATAAAAATTTATAAGTTTTTTAAGAAATTTGTTAATTACTCATTTCATATTTAATTTAATCGATCCAAATTTAATATCAATTTTTTAAAATTGACAATAAAGAAAGATATATTCTGTATTGCTCAGATTCAAAGCTTTTAACTTATAATTAAAAAAAATTTGGGAAGAGCCAGTAAAGAAATTATCTTTATTTTTAATATTGTAACTACCAAAATAAAAATTTATCAAAAATTATAAAAAAATTAACGTTAAATTTGGACAAATTAGAGTAAATCTAGATAGTGAATTATTAAAAAAAAATATAGATAGTCAATTTATAAAAATATAAAAATGTAATATTAAATTTGGACAATCTAGTCATACCAGCAATGAATATAATTATATAATAAAAAATTCATAAAATCCAATTAGAATAAATAAAAAATAAAACCTTTAAATGCTAATAAATTAAATAGAATGGTCCTATATATAGGGGTGGATATGGTAATTTGTGGTTCGCCACCAGTACCATGATTGACATAGGAATTGCGAAAGCTACTGTGTCGGAGTAAATTGAGAGAGAAGATGACTCATTGGTTTAAGAGACGTATCCATATATGTAGTTTTATTTTTTAACATCTTCCAATATTTAGAATAATTATGACTTAATAATTCTTACAAAATTTAGCAATTTAAATGTAAAATGTAAAATATGGGATGAAGTTCGTATCATATGTGTCATGGAAAAACAGTTGAAACAACATTTTAATCATGGAAGTCATTCAGAATTTTACATTGTCACTAATCATGCCTAATAACTGAAGTGTATATGTGTGTAAAACGATTTAAAGAAGTTAAATAGAATAATTCCTAGTCTAGTCTGGCTTCTTGATTCTTTGAATTCCTCAAGCAAAACATTGTTATTAACAGTAAAAGTAGAAAATTTCTTTTGTACGAGATATAACTTGTTCACTTATGAAAAAAAAAAAGACTTCGATCTCTAAAAAAAAATTAAATAATTCCCTATAAGCTTACAACTAAATTATTACTTTTAATCAAAAATGATTTTGGTCAAAAAGAAAGATAAAGATTTCACTATCATTTAGCTTATTAGAGCTCCACTTACATGCTAGTCTAGTTTGATTTGTGAACTAATTATTATTAGTTTTAATTACTTGTACAATTGTGTCATCAGGTGATTAATATGTGCATCAACTTGGTTGCTTCTTGCAGAGCCCATAATTTGGGCGGGTCGAGCTCAATTTGGGCTATTCCATATAAGTCTGAACTTATAAAAGGTTCAAATTAAAAGTTAAGAAAACATCTATAATAATATACACAAAGAATGAAAGAAATACGTGAACAACTAAACATTACAAGATCAAGTTTGGATCTCAGACAATAATGATTTATTTTATAATGCTATAAAACAGATAGTGATGCAAAAAAGTATTTCCAAAAGCAGAGAAAAAATGTGAATTCAATGGTGTGGGCATTTGAGTTTTCACTGGATGCATGGTGGAAGATCCAGTAAAGAGTGAAGGCTCAAAATCTTGAAGAGGTTGATCTTTGGTCGTGTGAAAATTTATGCTATATTTATTTCAGTTAGCGTTAAATGAAACAAGCGTCGGGATGTTGAACTCATCAATATAACGGCACATACAGAGAATCAGTCACATGTGCCTTTCCAAATCATGCGATTCAATTTATTACCTTTCAAGGTTGTTGACGTCCTTCCGTTTATGGTTTGTTCAGAATGCTTTAGTTTGACAATTTTACCATATATTTCTGAAAATAATTTTTAGTCTAAATTAAAGTGTTTATTTTTCTTTTATTGATATATGTGATCGCATTCATTGGTCATCAACATCGCTCAGCTTAAGAGGCTGATATTGCCCTTCATTTCATCTTAAAAAGATTTGTGCCATTCATTTTAAAATAAACAAAATATTTTAACTTTCTTTTATTTTAACAGATTTGCGCCGTTCATTTTAAATTCATTTTTAGTTATTTTTAATATTATTTTTATTAAAATAAAAATTATAGAAAAGTTAATATTAAATCCATACTGTTTAGAATATATCTAGATAGTTAATTTATAAAAATTATAAAGAATTTACTATTAAATCAGATTATCCATATTATATATGTACTGTACGAAGTACATTCAAATAATCAATTTGTAAAATTAAAAAATAAAATTAAAGAGCTTTTAATTTTGAATGGTCAAGATTTGATCATGGGTGATGAATACTTGATGAGCATCGAAGACAGTCTAAATTTAATATTAATTTTTTTGTAATTTTTATTTTAATAAATATAATATTAAAAATATCTAAAATTCAATTGGACATCAAATATCATTTTGAGATAAAACAAAAGACCAAATCATCACTAATGAGCACGCGGTTGATTTTCAGTTTGGGCGAACGCATTGATATATGCAAGATTAATATATATTTTTTTAAATGGTGCAGTTCAAGCAAATTTTAAAATCAAGTGCTTCTCAAATTAATGCTGATTTAGTATCTCTTTGCCAATAAAAAATTCATGCTGTTTTATGAAAATAGATACTCATAGACGACACTTCTGGTATTACAATATTATCAAATATCAAAAGTTAGATTCAAATCGTTGGAATAAAAAAAATCACGTTAATCACGCTACATTCATTTAAAATCTCACATTACAATATATACTAAGGAGTGAAATCAAGGTTCATAATGGTGGGGTGACAGGTATTTTCGAAAAGAATTATTATATACAAGTACTAATGCACCCAAGAATTTTGTTAGATAACGAACAGAAAAATAAGACAGATAATTAAATTTTATAAAGAAAATAAATCTATGTAGATAGAAAAATAATGATAACTATATACCAAAAGTGAGGTAGATAACTCTATAGCTTCTGTAGAACATATAAGAATGATAATTATACACTATAAATCAAATAAAATTAAATAAAATATATAATTTTACCTAAACATGCTAGGCTTGTAGTATCTTTGGCATAGCCTCTTTATAAATTGGCCAGACTGCATGTCGAAAAGGGCCTAACCTATTATCATCTTAATATTTCATGATTTTTATATATTATTACCACCTTAAATTAGATTTTTTAGCAATTATTTTTGTCTATTTTGGAATAAGTAGAATATATTTATGATTCTAAGGCTAAGAAATATTTTAAAGGAATTTTTAGTAATTATTGCATGTTTTTCCAACATTTATTTAATTTTAACTTAATTCCCCAAAATACATGTGCTATTGATTTTTCTTTTTATTTTCGTGTTGGTGACATGTTATTTTTTTTTCTTTTTTTTTTGGCCAAAGGAACTTCTATTAAAAACGGCAAGCAGCCAAAGAAAAATCAGTTCAACATACAATATTACCCTTAGAATTCATAAGGCAAACAAAGCCAACTTAGAATCCATAACATCTGTAGCTAGCAAAAGAGACAAAGGAGGTGCTGGTGTTTCCACATATCCAACCGGATCCACTTCCTTAATAGCAATTACAACCAAAAACATCAGCAGCATAGTTACCCTTGCGCGATACAAAGACGAGTGAGAACCCAGTTTCAGTTGCCATGAGATCTATGATATCTTCAATGATAATCTTGCAATGTCACTCCCCAAAAACAGTTTTACCTTTGTTAACACAAGATACCGACATGAGGTAGGGTGACATGTGATTAAATTGTACACAACTTGTATCAATTGATTACTTAGAGGAAGATAAATGGTGCCACACACACACACACAACACACATATATTATGGTGGAGATAAAGTTTAATTTAATTAATAATTAAATGGGGTAAAAAATTTCTTTAATAAATATATTTACATTTTAAAACACCATAACACCCCTAAAATAAATAAAAATGCACCAGAAAGAATGGGGTGGTGTTCCTAATCTGTCTAGTGTTTGCTTCTTAATTATTTAATAAGAACTACACATCCCAATAATCATCTCACTTTGAGTTCAAAGTTCCAGTTTTTCTTCTTAAACTTTTAATTTTAATCATTTCCATGTAATCAAACGAATCCCAAAAAGGAGTCAAAGTTATGAAATACAGAAACAGAAAAGAATTTGATCGATTAACCCGAATGATCCGATGAGAAAGTAGAAATTCGACATTCAAGACGAAGGATTAACCCGAAAAAAATTCAAGACCATAGGTAGAATCATAAAATCGATTTCTACAAAAGGGTAAAATATCGAAGTTCCGAGTGATTGAAGAGTAGATAGAGCCACATCACCAACCTAAAACTTGAAATTGCTTCGAAAGCCCATGAATCTTCATACTAGCCCATCATTGAACCACCACAGAATCTTAAAATTGTGAATCATTGCTTTGACAGTCGGTGGGGCCGAGCTATCGTTGAAGTATACGAGCGGGATTAGCCACCTGAGTTAATTTAAAATAATAATAATTTATTATTCTAATTATTATTATTATTATTATTATTGTTATTATTATTATTATTATTATTATACATCAAGATGTGGCTAGATGAGTTTAATTATATTATTTAAAAAACTCAGCCCTTATATGAAGGAAGAAAAGCTAAAGGCGAAATGGAGATAACGAGAGCGTGCTTGACTTCCAGCTTGTGTGGGATTGAAAATCTGATTAGGGATTTTCCAAAAAAAAAAATAAAAAAAGGAAAACCTCACATGAGGCTTTTTATTTTTTTATTTTAAATAAAACCTACAGGTGGCATTTCCCTAGGGAATAGGCACCTCAAGTTTTTTATTTTTTAATTTAAGAAAACTAATAATTATATTAATAATGATTATTTGTTTATTAATTTATCTATACTAATATTTATATTATAATTTACACAAATACTTAAAAGGATAAATTAGCCCACTAGCCAAAATTATTTTGTGCCCATAAAATATGGACCAAAGTTTCGAAAGTTTGGGAGTATGGCTAGTTTATATTGATATACAAGGGGTTTATAATTAAAAACTTGAAAATTTACAAGAAGCTTATCATTGATATATAATGGTCTATCATTTAAATATAATAAATCAGCCACAATGACAAATATAATAAATGTTGGTTTGTTTGCTTAGTTTGATCTTATAATATGGGCTATATTTACAAATGCCCCTACTTAAAATAATATTTTAATAATTATTATATTTATTCATTTTATTATATTTATAATAGTAACAATTCTTAATTACATATAATTCAAATTTTCATAATTAATCAATAACAGTTATAAAAATAATAAAAATAATAATTAAATTAATATAATTTTATTAATAAATATAATGATAATAATTATAACAACTAGATTAAATAAAATTATTTTTATAATATTACCATAATTATTATGTGCTCTTTTTGTTGAAATGACGCTTAATTATTCAGTAACAATAAGCTTGACATTTTATAAAAAAACAGCACCTCTTGTTATTTTACTACAATTGTAAATAAAAAATAATTGATAAGCGGTGGTATTTCATGAAGAAAATTCCACCTAAGTTCTTTCAAGTTTCATTTTAGTAGTGTCTTGTTTTTAATTTCCATAAAATACATGCTACAAGATCTTACTTGTATAGTAGTGAATGATTGATGAAAAGGTAAAATTGGAAAAATGAAATTTGAGAAAGGAAAGGGGTGGTGGAGTGTCAATAAGCAAAAATCTATGTTAAACTAAATTAAATACAAACCTGCGGTATACAATCAACTCCTGAAATTGTTATGCTAGTAACCATAGATTTCATTCCTTCACGTGTTGGGCTATCATGTCTTCTCAAAATGATTTATGAAACTCCCACTCAACCTCTTATTGAACCTCAGCTCCAATATCTTGTCTAACCTCTTAATGACCCTAAATTTTAAATCAAATAAAAATTTCTCCTAAGAGATGTTTAATTTAAATAAGGTTTTTTAATAAGTTTGATTTTATTTTATTTTAAATTATAGAAAAATTTTGCACTTTTATTGTAATTTTTTTGTGCTGTTTTTTGTGATTTGCTCTTGTTTTTTCTTGTAATTTTTCCAAATATTCTTTGATCAGGTTTTATAACTTGCGTGAAAGCAAAAAAAAAACAGAGAGAGAGTATTCTCGTCTCTTCTCTTCGGCGACCTTAGATTTCCTTTTTCTCATCATTATCGAGCCTTTCCTCCTCAACTTCGACTTGTTATTCTCCTCATCGTAGGATGCCTCTTGTTTCACTGGTTCATCTTTGCTGTTCGTCCATTTTCTGTCTGGTGCTGAGCTGAAATTCTGCCCTGTTCTTCGTTGTTCTGTGGCTGAAGCAGGTGCGTTTTTGCGTGTATATTCAAGCTTTCTTTGTTTTTTTTTTTCCCTTCCCCTTCAACCATTGGAAGTCTGTGTGTGTGGTAATTTGAGTTGTGCGTTGCTAGTTAAAAATTCTGTGTCTTCTTCTTTCTCGTGCGTACACAGCAGACCGGAGTTCTTCTCATTCCCTTCTTCAATTCCGGTCACGTGTTGATCTTAAACTATCATCGATGCAATCTAGTTTGAGATAAATTCTTGATCCTCTCTTCTCCCTCTTCGATGACAGCAGCAACATTGAATTATTCCTTCTTTTCTCTAGCTGTCGGGTGCAAACTCTGTTTTTCATTGTTGTTGTAATATTTTTAGATAGGTTTAAGAAGAAATTTCGGTTGATGCTGGAAAATGGTTTTATGGTGATGTTGAGATGATATATAATTATAGAATTTAATGTTGGAAGCCGTGGAACTTACTTGGATATGTTTAAAAGAAAGTTATTAAATTGTATGGTTGTTTATCTCATAAATTTGTCAACAATAAATACATGCCCTCAAAATATTGTAAATATGTGTGAGGGGAGAATTTGGTGAATTATAGGTTGTCAAAGCTTCCATATTATAACTTGAGAAATATCTATAATTTTGGTTCAAGTTATTAATTGAAAATTTTAAAATACCAAATGGGAGAAATGATTACATACTATATTTGTTTAACATTTTTTTTTTAGTTTAAAACTTAAAAATGATTGATGTGGTTTATTATGAGTTATAAGTGAGTATAAGTCATAAAGAAATATGAGGATAAATTGAAAGCTATCAAATGCTTTAACTAACCTAAGTATATTTGAAACATAATTTGTTGGAGTACTATCTTTAATATTATTTGGATTGAATTTTAATGACCAACTAGTGATGAGAAAACTTCTTAATAAATAATTTTAGAATTATGATTTATTTGTCAGGAAATTAGGAACACCATTAGAACTAAAGTGAAAGATCAAAAGAAGCACGCTTTAAAATTTTGAAAAAACTATAGTGAGTAGTGCTCCAAATAAATTATAGTAAAGTAATTATAAAATCCATTATTTAAATGTTACTTTTAATGCTTTATAAATTGTATGAGTATCATTGTTAATCCTATTTTTGTTCTCATAATTGTCTTATTAATGAAAATGTATTGATGTTATGGAAGATTTTAATTGTTGAAAGCAATGGATGAAATGTACATATGATTTATGATGTACATTTTTTTAGTAGTTTAATTACTAAATTTCATGTTGATAAAAAAATTTTAATGTAACGATTCATGTATGGCAAAAATAATGATTAATTTGAATAATACAAAATGATGGTTGCATGGTGTTTGATAGAGAAATTCTTGAAAATATTTTCTTACTCCATACATGCTTGTTTTTATTGAATAGAACTAAGTTTAGAATGCTAAATGCTAATAACAGTCTCATTAACCTTTAGTGCATTATGGTACACCTAGCTAGTAGGGTGCTTATAGGAGGTGCTAGTCCCATGCAATAGCCAACGCACATGGAATGGAGGGATGATTATTCATGAGTATTGTACTCATGCTTGTTTTCATAGGATTCATGCCTACACTTGATTCGTGGCTACTACCGCGCTTGTTTTGTGGTTTTTAGCTGCGCTTGACTTGTTACTTATCCTTATAGACTGTGTGTTTATGCTTGCTATTCATTCTGATAAAGCCCTCTTGAATTTAAGTTAAACTTTATCATTTTTTTAGTAATTCTCTGAAAGTACTTTATCAAACTTCACTAATATTGGAAATCTTAATATTTTATGACAGTAAAAAATTTTTTTATACATATATGTGATTCTATTAGCATTATTTAATTTCACAATCATATTATTGAGAAAAATCATTATTTATTCTGGCTTAAGGATATAATTCACTATTTCATTAAGTCATTTAAAGTTAAATTTATTATTTATTATCTTCATACTTTTTTTATTATAATTTTGATTGGAACGCTACTCACTAACAATTTCTTTAGTCTTAGATATTATAGCTGATCTTGTGCCTCCAACAAATCTTTGAGGGCCCCTTTTGCTTTATGGAAAAGATTCTAGTCTTATTTTGTTATTATGTAAATTGTTGGAATAGTGCTAGTCTCCTTGTTGGTCTAGTTGTCAAGTTTTGTTGTTGTGGAAATTTTGGGAGTTTCAAATTATAGGAGAGACTTTACTGAAATTTTTACAAAACATTTCAAAATTTTAAAAATTTTATTAATATATATAAATTACATATATCAATATTTTAGCTTAATTTTTTGTTATTAAGGCTTATGGAATATGAGTTCTCCTTATATTTTATGCCGATCATACCCTTAGTATGGGAGTGTGACATCTCAAACCACATCTTTAAACATACCTTTATGAGAGCTTCGTGGAGTTGGTCTAAAGTACTTCTTGAGACTAACTCCTCTACCGATGCCTTTAACTCAACCAGGATATTATAGCTTTCCAATTACAGTTGATAGAATATCCATCTTTTCACTTAGAGTGAAGAAACCTTCAGAAACTTACTCCTCAAGTGAATCCTACAATATATGAGATGAATTATTACTTAATCTTTAAAAACAATTAGTCATAAATTTAAATTTATTTAACTACTAATGATCTTTTCAGTAACTACAATAGCCTCTAGAGTGATATACTTGCCTCTCTTAATCCTCCTAGCCTTCCATTTTCTTTAATGAATTAGCTATGGTGGGGGCTGAACAACAACAAGGGGGTTTGATTTTGCTGCTTCCTCCATTTTTTATGATCTTCGTCAATCAACTTTTGCTTAACTTTTCTATATTCCCCATGAGACATGTAATGGGGATATAGATTTTGTGATTGTATTGCTTTATTTACTATGCTTATTTTCTATGCAAATGAAAACAAATTAAATGAGTGAATCATATAAAACAACATGAAATAGAAATTAAGTGATATCTTATCACCTAGAATTCAAGGTTATTTTGAGATGCCACAAACTATTTCCAAGTGTCTTGATGAAGAAAATTGTACTCTTAATATGGATCCTAACCTATCTTCTTCCCATTTACATGTATGTATTCTTTGGTTAGTGTTGACTTAAAATCCTTCCATCCATCGCTCAACAACATTCTTTAACCAATGTTTCTACATTTTAGTTGTAGTAAGAATATCATAAGTTAGCTACACATTAATTAAGCATTAAATAAGTTAAAAGTGTTAAAACACACTACAAAAATAATAACTACTGATGTTTGTGATACTAACCAAAATTTCTTTCAAAACTTGATCTTTAATAGTTTGTGGTACTTGTCTCCAATCCTTGTATATAGAATACTAATTTTACCACGAGCTTGAAGGCCAATGAAGCTGATAAATCAATCTCCCTCAGCCCTAAGTGGAACAAAATTAGGGCTAAGTTCAACATAACCTATCTGTAGTTCTATGGTGTATGGCCAACTCTTTCAATTTTGTCAAGCTTCTACCCCTTTTCTTACCAAGTGAATTAGTGGGATTATCACCTCCTCCAAAACCCTTCATATGCCTGTTGCAAACAAGAAAAGATAGATAAATCACAAATATAAAAATATAAGTAAAAAAAGAGCAAGATCAAATATATAAAAAAGAAAATGAATTAAAATAATAAACAAAACAAAAACTATTACTTTATTCATTCTCCCAAATTCCTTCACAATGATCATTTTTAAAAGCATATTCATTGTCTGTCTCATCCACTCCACTTGATTAAAGTGGATTTATTGTGAAAGGTGGAGTCTTATCAACATAAAAACAGAGTCATCATCATCATCTACTTCAACAGTCCATCTTTTGCCTTGAAGAATAATAGACAATTGCTTATTTGCTGGATTGTCCACATAAAACACCTATTTTGCTTGATTTGTTAAAAGGAAGGACTTATCAATGTGACCTAACTTATTAAGATCTACTAAGGTAAACCCATCAATCTTATCTATTTGGATGCCACTCCTATGAGCCCACTTACATTTGAATACTGCAATTTTGAATTTGGTGTAATTAATCTCCCAAATATCTTCAATAATTCTATAATAAGGTATGGGTGCCCATTTTAGGATTTTATCTTTTGAAGTAGAAAAATGTTAAGCTTCAAGCACCACTATCAATCAACTATTTTGTACAGTACTTTTTTCATCTTAGGTTTTCATATAAAATGAATACCCATTTATGTGAAACCCGCTCCAACATACAACCTCAAAACAAAGCTCCTCAACTTATCATTTTATCGTATCAGACACATTGGCCTTGTTGTAAACTTTTTCCTTAAACTACTTGTAAAATATCTTGTTATGCTTATTTGCTAGTTGCATATCATTCTTTTTTGGGTTTTTGTTCTTCAACATTTTATTGTGAGCATCTAAGTAACATTGGTCTCCTTCTATGTTATTCAAGATGTAAAGATGAGTTTGCAACACCTCTTCATAACACATGCTCTTCACTTTGACCCCTCGTGTTCTCTTACATGTAAAACTACTCCCCTCATGGTGAGATTTTGGAACTCCAACAGCCTTTACCCTATTTAGGTATTTGGTACAAAACTCTGCAACTTCTTCTACAATAATAGAGGCTTTAGGACGATATGAATTCTTTAAATATCCCTTTAATATTTTCATGTAACGCTTAAATGGATAAATCCACCTAAGATAGGCAAAACCGCAGAGCCTTATTTTTCTTACCAAGTGAACAATTAAATGCACTATAATATGAAAAAAAAGCCAAAGGAAAGTACATTTCTAGTTGGCACAAAATGATATAACCTTTGTTATCTAATTCATCTAACTTATTAGGGTTAATGACTTTGCTGCAAATAGAATTAAAAAACTACATAACTTGTAGTTGTATGTGTAACATCCTAAAACTTTAAATCTGGAAAAATGAATTAATTAAGAGATAAATTAGTTAAAAAATGATTGATTTATTTAATTATGTTTTTGAGTGGCTAATTGAATTTTTGGGTCATATTTGGCTCTAAATTGAGATAGGATGAAAGTCGGATCAAGTTGGGAAGCATCGGGGGGAGCAAAATTAAGTTGTTGCTCACTGCATCATGAGCCGCGGCTTGTGTGGCACGCACTGCGATGCACGGCACAGCAGGCAACTTAAATTTCGGGAATCAGCAGAAAAAAATTAGATTTTTGGAGTGAAAAATCTAGAGCACAAAGGGGGCAACTTTGGGCACTGCTAGGGCATCAATTTGGGGAGATTTTGAAGATTATTTGAGGCTTCAAATCTTGGATAAGTTTCCTACCCTTCTCCTCAACCTTTTCATCTCATTTTCCATGGAATTTGGAAGAGTGAGAATTTGGTCTGATGGGATTAAGCCATGAGTCAATGTTTTAAAGGTTTCTATTGACTCTAAAGGTTTAATTTAGGTTTATTGATCTTGGATATGTGGTAATATGAAGCTACTTTGTTGTTTCGTGGAAGTTGGATTAAGCTTTATCTTGATCATAGGGTGTTGAAGTGTGACAAGTTGAGATATTGAGTTTTATATTGTAATAAGTTAGAAGGAGACTTAAAGGGATGAAATAAATAAATTCTAATCTTGACAAGTCTATTTGTTGAGAATTTGAGTGAGAAGTTGGAGAATTGGAGGTTATTATTAGCTAATGGTGCTTGTGTTAATTGAAAATTAACATATAGTACTTGTTGATATAAATTGTGGTGTGGGAAAACTTACCTTGACACAAGAAGAGAATTAGTACCACGGGTAGCCCTTTTTGTAACAAAAGGGTTGAGGTAGCTAGATAATTTGCATTGTTTATTACCTTGTATAAGTTATTCTCAAGTGCTTTTCTATAATTTGTTGAGTATGTATACATAAATTCTTAAAAGGTTATCTATTTTAGAAAAAGTGGAGTATTGGTTTTGTAAAATTTATATTTTTGAAGTTAATGGAAATATTTTGTTATACTTGCTTGAAAAGTTGTTTATGCATAAGTGGAGATATGTAGTGAAATGTGGCATATTAGAGGGTGGGAGGTCACCCTAGTGGAGATAGTGAAGATTGAGTCCATATGGCATTGCTAGCACCTCGGGACACCAAGTGTAGCATTTACTCTCCTTAGTGTCTGAAAATGGGTGCGGTGTTGGAGACTTACTCTCCTTAGTACATAAAAGGGTGCAGAGTTGGAGATTATGCTCCTTAGTATCAGTAGGATGTAGTGTTAAGTAACGACACCCTAATTACTTGTAATAGGAGAAACAGTAGTCTGAAAGTAGTTTAGGACACCTTGGCCAGGTAGTCCTACCAGGGATGGTGAGCTTGGGAACCATACATGTGGTTTGGTTCTGTGAAATAGCCTACTAGTTCGGTCGGGAGTATTGGAGGACCAGATGGTTAGGGATATGCATGCAAATTTGTGATGATATTATATGATGTGATTATGTACTTATTTTAATGCTTATTTATAACTTGGCTTGTTAATCAATAACGTAGATTATCTTAGTTACTGAGATTTTTATCTCACCCCATGGATTATCATTTTACAAGTACTACCAGTGAGACTGAGCCAGGGAAGGAATCGGGCAGGGGCTAGCATATCTACTACACTCTTTGTAAAGCCTGATTTTGGTTTGAGTGGTGCACATAAACTTGTTATATGATATTATATGTTGCGAACTAGGAATGCATATCATTTTATTGGTTGCACTTGTTTCATACTATGTATTTTGTATTTTAACCCAATATGGTATGTGATGTGAATATGTGGGAACTTTTATGGTGATGGGCTAAAATACTAATACAAGTGCAAGAAATGTTTTATCTAAGTGGTTATAATGTATTGGTAGTGTATTATGTGGCAATAGAGGCCAAATAGTGCTTGTAATGCTAATTGTGCATTTTGGCCATATTGAGCAAAATGGCCATTGAGTGGCCAAATTTTGTGTTTGGTATGTTTTTGTGTGTTTGATTGATCGCTCAAGTATATTTTAGTCTATTGGACTTGGTTCAAGCCTCACAATGGGTTAATGGTATTAGTTATGAGTTTTGAATACTTGGATGGTTGAAAATTTCTTTAAAAAACTGACTTTGGCATTTGAGTGTCTAAAATTCTCATACGGTGTTGGATCATAAGGAAATTGCACCATTAGTTAGCTTATTGAATAAGCTTCGTGTGGGCACTTGAATCACTTCAATCAGATATCGTATGTGAAAATGGGGCGCATTTGAAGTTCATCCAGAAAGGTTGTCATGACATCATTACTGTCATGGACACGTGCGCCGCGGCGCATTTTTCGCAAGCCGCAGCGCATGGTACAGCAAGGAAATTTGTCATTCTGTGCCACAAGCAGCAGTGCACGGACCACAAGCCACAGCGCATGGACCAAAACACTCAAAAATGACATTTTTGGCCATGTTTTGAAGTGGTTTGCTTCCCAAAACTTTTCCATGCTTCCAATACCTTTATAAATCATTAAGTTTGAGTTCAAACTATTAATTTAAAGGGTTTTTATGAGATTCCAAATATTCCTCAATTATTTTTAAAAGATTATTAGTTTTAACTCTTTTATATATAATGTGAGATTAGGAGTAAATCCTTGCTCCTAGTTATGATCGGTGGTTGTGATTGTGTAGTGAATTTTGGTAATGTTAAGGTGGACATTACAATATGCCTCACATTATCTTTCAATATGCCTCGAATAGCCACAAGTAATAGTTGTTGCATCAATACATAGCAATCATGAGACTTCAAACCTATTAACTTTAAATATTTTATCAACACAAGATTTCTTACATTAGAAGAATATCCTTGTGGTACTTTAATACCATGTAAACACTCACAGAAGCTTGGTTTCTCCTTTTTTAAAAGTATGTAGGCCGCAGGAGGCAAATAAGTCCTCTTTACCTCTTCTCGTCAAGAAAATAATTATTCTCTTATTCCCATCTTGGCCAAATCTAGTCTAGCATTTATCCCATCCTTAATCTTTCCATTAATATGTAAGAGTATGTCCATATGACTATCACAAACATTTTTCTCTCCACATGCATCACGTCAAGACACTGCTTCACATCAAGATACCATCAATATGGAAGATCAAAGATAGATATCTTTTTCCACAAACTTTTATAATTTGCTATCTTTCAATACTTACCAAAGATTACATTAATCCTCTCCACTGTTGGTAAACTTGCTCCCCAATTAATGCTTTTGAAGTAAACTTATATTCTTATAAGCCATTAAAAGCCTTTTTCAATATGCAATAAGGGTGATACCAACTAAGAAATCTCCTATGACTAAGGTAGACTATCTTCTTTTCGTGTTTCAGATGCTACAAGTGTGTGCCTTCTTCACAAATAGGACATGCTTTATGTCCCTTGACACTATACCCGGATAAGTTCCCATATGCAGGAAAGTCATTTGTCGTGCAAAAAATCATGGCACGTAGTCTAAAGAACTGTTATTAGCAAGTATCAAATACATCAACACCCTACTCCCACATCATCTTTAAATCTTCAATCAAAGGTATCAAGCATACATCAATATTGTTTTTGAGTTATTTTGGTCAAGAGATCATCAAGGTCAACATAATGTATTTGCGTTTCATATACAACTAAGGAGGTAGATTGTAAATCACTATAAGAATTGGCCACGCACTATGTGTATTGCTAAGATTATTGAAAGGGTTAATTTTATTCGTACAGAGTTTAGGTCGAAGGTTCCTTAGCTTATTACCAAAATCAGGAAACTTTTGATCGATCATCTTTCATTAAGGAGAATCGGCTGGGTGTCAAAGTTTACCATCAAATATTTTCTCATCAAAATGCCATGTCAAATGTTTTATTTCTGTGGCATTAAGAAACAAACATTCAAACTGTGGTATTATTTGAAGATACTATAGTACCTTCAAAGGTGAACCTTTAATGATCTCATTACTATCACCACTGATGTCTTTCTTTACTTTATATCGTGACGCCTCACATATCTAACATTTATGTAACCCTTCATATTTCTTTTTGTACAACACACAATCATTAGGGTAAGTATGTATTTTTTTTATATTGCATACCCATCAGGCACAATATTTTTTTGGCCTCGTAATGATAGTTGGGAAGCATATTACTATCAGAAAACATATTTACCAAACATTCAAGCAACTAAGGAAAACTTGTATCGGTCCATCCGCATCTCACTTTCAAGTTGACTAATCTCAATACACTTGTCAAAAGTGTATACTTTTTACACCCTGAATACAAAGGTTTTTCTGCATCATTCTGCAAGCTCATATGCATGTACTTGCACAAATATCACATATCATATCTTCTATTCTATCATCCCAAGCATTCTTATCACCTACTTTTTGCTCTTGGAAAATAGAACTCAATCCTTTGATTTCACCATGCCATAAATATATCCATTTCTTATATCTCAAATTTATCCCATCACAAAGCAAATGCTCTTTTATTTCATCAATACCTAGTCGACTCTCATTTAAACATTTTACACATAGACAAAAATATAATCCATTTTTACTAGAAGCATTCTTTTTAGCAAATTCAAGGAAATATTTCACCCCGTTCTCATGTTCTTCACCTGTTATCCTAGAATTCATCAAAATACGATCCATTATCTAACTAATATAAATTTTGCAGAAATTAGAAAAAGTGTGGTAAAATTTTCCCTTAAAATAGGACCTCCACAAATTTCAACAACAATTAAATTCAAAAATATAATCCTAAGCAATTGCAAATCAAACTCCCAAACAATAAAAATTTAAAAAATATAATTCTAAGCATTTTCTAAACATATATAAATAACAATTTAAAAGAAAAAACACAAAAATTCGAAAATTTTGATTATATAAAAGCATATATATTTTATTAGTGTAATTATATTTGTTTATCAAATTATAAAGTTAGAAAAAAATTTGGCAGCATTTCCTCTTAAAGTATGACATTTTAAAATTTTAACAACCAAATTTAGCCCAAATCAACTTAAATCTCAAGGTATTTTTAAATTCTAATATAAATTAGCAATATCAACTTTTCAACAACAAAAGAAAAATTTATAAATTTCAGCAACAATATCAAATTTAAAATATCAATAATTATAATTATAAATTCATAAAACTTTAATATAAATCTATCTATCTAAGATAAATATTTCAAAATCAAAGAAAATAATTTGAAAAAATGAAACTTACTTGGAATACCTCACGCAAAGAATAAAAAAATGAAACTCAAATCTTCAACAATGGAAAAGGAAGGTTGGAGAAGAAATCTAAAACTCCAAAGCAATAAAGGACCAAAAATTATTAAAGTAGATGAGCATTTAACAACAATGGAAGAAGAAGGAAGAGAGAAGAAGGAGAAAAAGAGAGAGATCTCTAACCTATAAAATGGAGGAAGAAGACTTTGAAATGCAACAACACCAACGATGGAAGAGGAAGAGCGAAGTAATCTGCCACTACATTGTCAAAAGAAAAAAGAAAGAAGAAGAAAATGTTACCAATATTAATAAGAAACAATAGGGGAGGAGCAAGGAACAAGAAAGAAGAGGAAAAATCACATACACCCAAGAAGTGGCAACGGCAACGGACAGCACAGGTGGAGATGGACGGCCGACAGCGGATGGCGATGAACGGCGGAGGTGCGCTCTGAAATTTCTGAGGTATGGATAAGAATATAATTCATTTTAATTTGTTGGCAAACAATAAATGCCCACACAAAAATAGTGGTGTAGATATCTCACTCAAGAAGCCCATATCAACATGGTGGGACCACACCAAAGGCATAAGAGTATTGTTTGTTATCTTGGGTTGCGTCCACATCATCAACCACGTGACCCATGCTTGTCAATTCATGCATGCTTTTAGGATGAAAAATTTTTGCGGTTTGAAGAGGGGAAATCTTTCATCCATCTCGTAAATTGGAGCTACTCTCATTTTCAACTTTTAGGAAGTCACCTCCATATATTAACATCTCCAAATCCAACATTTTCTACTAAAGCTCACAACCTTCACTCTTCCCAGTCACAGGCCAAACGTCTAGCATGATTCTTTGGTGTTATGTAGGGACTGATCATATAGGAAATTAACTGTGGATCTTTTTCAGTGGTCAATTTTTCGCCTAAGGCCAACTCAATGCAGATCAGTTATGTAGGAAGAGCAATAAGCTTCAGGGTTCACTAATGTTTTCATGCATTTGGAAATATTTTCCTTTCAAACAAATCAAAATGCCAGTAGTGTATGCTCACACCAAGTCTTGTTCTATTACTACTAAATACTGATGTGTGCGAATTAATCAAGCGTGCAGGTGTATATATAAGTATTTATATTAATTGTAGAATTTGTTTGCTTATCATGTCACATGGGTGGTTGGTGAGTTGGGAGTTTTGCATTTTTGTCGGTCCCTCTCTCTCCCATCTCTTGCCTGATTGCCAAAACTAGGCTCCAGCCTCACATATCTGCGCAGAAGAAAAAAAGGATAGTATAATTCATTGCACTACTTTATAAACCCTTTTTGCAATTATTTTGACTAATGAAAGGGATGCTTTCATAGGAGAATGACAGGGAGATTTTAAAATAATTAATTAATTTAATTTAAGTCTTAAGTGTTATTTTTTAAGTATTTGCTAGTTTGAATCTTAATTTTATAATTTTATTGTGATGAATTTGTAAAATTTGTTAAAAATTTTAATAGAGAAAAAAATTTGTTTATTCTTTAATCGTGTTAAATTTAAAAAATAAGTTATAAATTCATTACAATAAAATTATAAAATTGAATGCTAAATTTGCAAATTCCTGAAAATTGGTACTTGAGACCTGAGTTAAATTAATTGATTCTTTTGAAATCCTTTGTCATTCTTCCTACTTTCACCACAACTTGGTCCTAAGAAAAACCATAAGGTATGTACATCATATAATATCTATATCTGATGAGACACTAATAACGTGTGAATGTAATACCCTTTATATTACTACAACAAAACTAACACATTTTTCTTGAAATTATTTTGAGAGAAAATATGAAAAATCATGAGAGAAAAGAATCAATTAATTCAAACTTTATTTTCTAAAAATTTGTAGAAATTTGTTTTCTCTTGAAAGTAAAATTTGTAGAAAGAATTTCTTTTCTCTTCAAAGCTTCTGAGAGAAATAATTTATTAAACTTTATTTTCTCACATCCCTTCCGCAATTATTTGAGAGAAATATAAAAAAAAATCATGTATATGTTATTGGTTCCACCTTTAGGGCTTACCTTGTTACCAGTTGATGAATTACAATGAATTTGATGTTTTAAAATAATAAATTAAATATATATTATAAAATATACACTTTTATACAATTTATATTATTTTATTTTAAAAATTAATTTCTATACTATATATTTTATGATTTTAATTTATTTGAGCTTAAACATAATTGATAAAATATTTTTTTAATAAATTCAATTTAACATGACTTTAAATTAAATTATATTAATTTTTAAATATTTTTAATTTATAAATTTATTTTTAGTTCATATTTTTTCAATTTAATTTTTTAATCATTTAAAAATAATTTAAAAATTATTTAATATAATTTATAATTATGTTTATAATTTCATTTTTAAGAAAAATGCTTTTAGTAACAACAATTTATTTTCACTAATAGGGAAAATTTGAAAACTTTTTACTCATAAGTGGCCAAATATTTTGCATGCAAACATGAAAAAAAAAAATTCCCAGCAAGCTTATCAAGAATGATTTCTAAAAATTCACGGTATTCTTAATGATATTATGTGGACACCGTACAACTTCACTTAGATTATTTCTTATGAGAAAAAAAAATGACGAACGTTTTAAAAAATAAGATTAATAGACAATTACTACTGAATAGCTGCGGCCTGTGATGCATGATAAGCACGTGAAAAATAGCAATATTGATATTTAATTTAAGTTACAAAAATTATTACAATTAGCATATGTTATTTTCTTTGTCTTACATGTCAGAAGAGGTGGACCGCCGATACCAAGCACAGAGAGTATAATGAACTTTTGTGGGTTTTTGTTTTTGAGTTTGTTTTTGTCTTTTGTTACATTGTTGTTATGTTTTCGATCTATGAGGATGGCTTCACTTAGCTTCTCTTCTCTTCTATGTTATTATTTTATTATAGAGTCAGCCACATGTGCCTCTCCAAATCATCCAATTCAATTTATTACGCTTAAGGTTGTTTACGTCCTTCCATTTATGATTTGCCCAGAACACTTTTGTAGCAGTAATTTTTTCCCCCCTGCTTAACTATCGTGTACGACAAAGTTTAGTTTGACAATTTGACCAAATATCTCTTAAAGCAAATTTTAATTTAAATTAAAGTGTTTATTTTTCTTTGTTCGTATCAATAGAAATGGAATTTTTGGCTGATTCCTTAGCTAATTACTCGCAAAGTTTAGATTGTAATTGTTGTACATTTGATCATCCCCACTTTTTTTACAAGAGGCGGGTGGGTGATGATTGTCTAATTTTTGTTAAACCCACTGATTGTACTCGGTTTTAATTTATGAATGCATATCCTTTCTGGTAAAAAACAAAAAAAAAAGTGATAGCTTTGGTGCTTATCCCTAAGAGACTGATATAAGCCCTTCATTTTAAAATAAACAAAATATTTTAAATTTCTTTTATTTTGAAATATTCGTGCTGTTCATTTTAAATTCATTTTTTTATTTTTAATATTTTTTATTAAAACAACAATTATAAGAAAAGTTAGTTTTAAATTTATACTATTTAGAGTACATTTAGATAGTCAATTTGTAAAAATTATAAAAATTTTAATATTAAATTAGATCATCCAAATTATATATATCCTATACAAAGTACATTCATATAGTCAATTTGTAAAATTAAAAAATAAGATTAAAAGGCTTTTAATTTGAATGGTAAAGATCTCATCATGGGTGACGAATATTTGATGAGCATAAAAGACAGTCTAAATTTAATATTAATTTTTTTATAATTTTTATTTTAATAATATAACATTAAAAATATTTAAAAATTAATTTAAAATGAACATATATCATTTTGAGATAAAACAAAAAGGCCAAATCAAGGAAATGGCTAATGAGCACGCGCACTACTACAGAAAGGATAATATTAGATGGTTATTTTTGCCTTACCATCATATATCGTAAAAACAAATATTGGGCAGTTAATACAACTATCCAATATTATTATATTGGATGATTCAACAAAACGTCCAATATGTTGAAAGAAGTGTGAATTGGTAAAGATATATTGAACGGTTATTATTATAACTGTTCAATAAATTGCTTATATTGGACAGTTTTTGACAATAATCGTCCAATATATTCAAATTTTGTTTTATAATAGGGGGCTGTAATAGTACAATACATATAAAATGTTCAATCCAATCTAATCTAAAATTATTCTAAATTAAAAGAAATTATAAAAAACTAATAATTTCATTAAAAAACAAATATGTTTGCAATACAATTGCTCACTATAATACTAAGAAAAAAAACAAATTATTCCAAATTACAATCTAAATGAGAAAACTAAAACAAACAAGGTCCAGGTCACTTACTTTTGGCCCATTGCTGAAAAATGTACTCACACCATTCCTTAGTGACAATCCTCGAATTCTTCATAGTATGAATCGGGATAATATTGTAATAATGTAATATAACAACAACGTAAATTAATTACTTAAGGAAATTAAAATTCATAACCTTATAATTGAATTTGAATAACATACATACCATAGTAGGAATTAGTGTCATTCCATGAGTGATGATATCTTTGAGAAACCTCATCACGTAATATCCACAATCCTCCCTATATGTTATTTATTGTGGCACTGTATAGAAAACCAATAAACATGTTATTGAATTAATTAGAGAATTAGTGTTGATTGTTAAAATTAGTAGTAATAAGTACCTTTATTATTTTCCAATTAGGGGAGGCTAGACCATTTGACTTGTACCTTAATAGTACAGGAAGGTTCTTTTAGGTGTGATAAAGCATCATACCTTGATAAGAAAGAAAATAAGTTGAAGTTAGAAATTTAAAATGATAAAAAATATATAAAATTTAATTAAATATAGACTTACATATTAATAATTCCATCATGTTAGGCCTATTATCTGACTGCCCACTAATAGACTCCAAATAGTAAAACTTTACAGTTTTAACACCAGTCGGCATAATGCCAATCAACATCCAATGGCTCCTAAAGAATTTGAAGGCACATATCATGAAATTTTTAATGAAAAGACAAATTAAATTAAATAGGATACCACTAAACTCACCCTTACACATAAGGTATTAGAAATAATGTCCCCGTAGTACGGTTCTTTGCCTCAAAGTAATTTGCTAATGCTTGAGTTTAGCCGTGCCACACCTCAGTAGTGATGTTGTGATTAGTAGAGACATCATGAGGACAAACAAAGACAAACTTCAATGCAAGATCACCCGAGGTGATAAAAATTTTATACAGAAAACCTAAATAAAAATAAATAAATTATTATATTGAGCTTAAACATAGTAGAAGGTTATGCAAATAATATGTACCTTATATAAAAGTGGACCATATTTTGGCTTATCGAAATGTGCTTAAAGACTTCATTGACCATTTTGACCTCAATCATATCGTGTTATTCTTTGTCGTACATGCTTTGGTCAAACTTAATAAGCACCATAGAATCAACAAATAATTTTGCATTTGCCTCAAGCACACTCTAGTAGGATTTTGGCAATTGATCTGGCACAGCTGTCTTAACCTTGAATAATTGGCCTGATTGTCTGGTGATGCCGTTCCCTTAGATTGCGCACCAATTATTTTGTTGGAGACCAATATAGGTAACATATACATACTACATAGGTAATTGGCATAATAAATAGGTAATTGGCATACCTATGCTCTATTTTGTGCTTCGTCTTCTATGTAGAAGTAAACCCTAGGCCATGCAACAAAGTTGCAACCTGCTTCTCCAATAATGAATGCATCTAAGATAGGAATAAACAGCGAGTAGTTGGCATTAATAGGTTCAAGAATTAACCCTCGTAAATAGTTTGTAGACATTGGCACATTATGTATGGTATTTTCCTTAGGGATATTAAACACATGGCCTTTTGCCACTTTGTGTTGACCAGGGCTATTTGCCATAAAAATGTAGTTGTGCTCGCTCTAACTAAACATAAGTGTGTAAGTTAATGAAATAATAGTGAATCAATGAAAATAAATATCTTCTTCCATCTACTTGTACTAATGTGCCTCATAAAAGGTTTCCAAATTCAATACCTAAATCCTTAACCTTTTCAAACAGCTAATCACAGGATAAAAAATGAAGGAAGCCCACCTTCTTCTGGGATTACTAAAAATATTTTCTTAATCTTCGATATTAATGTTGTTGAGGAAACCATTTGCAGTGTCCCATGTAGACATTCTTCATACCATGTTCTAATCTCACTGACTATGTACTGTCTTCATAAATAGGGCATCCAAGTTTTCCTTTGATACTATACCCAAACAAATTACCATAAGCTAGAAAATCATTGATTATACCAAATAGCATAGCTCATAAATTAAATGTTTCCTTCGTATACCATCATACACCTCCACACTTGTCTCCCATAATAGCTTCAAATCTATAAATTAAAGGAGCCAATTATATGTTTATGTCATTTTCTAGTTGTTTTGGCCCATAAATTAACATAAACATTATCAAATACTTGTGCTTCATGCATAACCATAAAGGTAGGTTATAAATAATTAACATCACTAGCCATTTACTACTGGTATTGCTTTGCATGCCATGTGCATTCATTCTGTCAGTAGCTAATGTGAGGCGTAAGTTCTTAGAATCTCTTACAAAGTCAAATTTTTCCCATTGAGCAGCGTCAGCAAGATGCCTTAGCATACCATCTATAATCCTTTCGTCTGCATGCCATGTCAAATTTTTAAAATCTGCTATACTGCTATATAAGCGTTTAAAACCTAAGCACTATGGGAAAGTACCGTACCACCTTTTCTAAAACTCTTTCCACTATCCTTATAACATATGCATTACATTTAGGACACTCAATTAATAATGTATATTCATTCCTGAACAAAGTACAATCATTAGAGCAAGTATGTATTTTCTTATAGCTTATGCCCACAGATCATAACACTTGTTTTTAATCATATGTTTGGGTTGGAAGCTCATTACCCTTCAGTAGCATTTCATGAGTAAGAGAAAAAAATTTATTGAAGATTGTATCAGTCAAACTCCCTCTCGCTTTCAAGTTATACAACCTCAACACAGTGGTCAATTTTGAAAATCTAGTGCAACCAGTGTATAAAGGTGTCCCCCATCATTTCTCAACCTCTCAAGCATTTGGGGACAATCCTGTAGTTCCTCTTCAATAGCATTCACCATTGCTTCAACACGATCGTCCTCGTCTATACTTGTTTCAAAATCATGTGACACGTATGTTGAACCACTACACCCATGGCTTCTATCGATTGTATCCCTTGACTCGCCATGCTTATGCTAACATGTGTAAGTATGATCAATTTCATAGCACACTAAATAGTCTTCCAACTTGCTCACGCTAACTCGCTTCAAGAGGCCACACTTGATA
>NW_026555342.1:30405876-30440900 GCF_029017545.1 Prosopis cineraria
CCTAAGATCCTCTTCAATCATATCAATCATTTCATCAAGACAGTCAATATCATTTGTCCACTATCACAATCAAATTTGAGTAGCTCGTATTATCCCTCTAATCATTTGCATTATTCCTTGTCTCCCCATATATGGTCCAATAAGTATAAGTTGGATCAATCCCATTACATATTAAATGATCTTTCAATTCTATTGGCTTTACTCTTTTTCTATAGCAACATTTCAACAAGGACATATGACTCCACGAGGGTCTTGATCATGACAAAATGCAAATTCAATGAATTCATTCACACCATCCCATATATTCTCTAGATAGTCAATTAGCCGACATCCACTTTCGATCCATATCACTAATATGATTATCAAAATTCCATAAAAAAGACTTAGATTTCTATAAAAAAAATTTCAATAGCATCTTCCTTAAAAGAAGAACCTCCCAAATGATTAACAATCAAATTCCACAACACAATACATTTAAACTAAAAAAATCAATTCATCCAAATAAAATTTTATAGCATAAGCATCTAAATTTTGTCAATCAATTGTAATTTAATTAATAACAATAATTTCTCTAAAAGTATATTTCATAAATAAAATTAAAATGTTCAAGTAGTTTCCTTCAACTTTAATCTAAATTATCAACTACAATACTCCATAATTCTAATATAAATAACTTCAATTCATATATTATCTATAATATTGATTATTAAAAAATATATATCAAATTATTCTCAAATATATATAATATATCAATATATTACATTATAACTTAATTATTAAAAAAATACCTTCACAATGTATTCTCACGATGAAAAACGGCAGTCTTCATGCCAGCAGTGGAGGTCTTTGCATCGTCGCTTCCTTCGCTATACAGTAGCGATACACGGTGGCAATGGAGGTCTTCATAGCATCACTTCCTCTGGTGTACAGCAACAGCACATATCTGGAACAGCAATCGAGATCTGGAATAGCAACACACAGGAGATGGCAGTGACAGCGACAACAATGGCAGCACAGAATAGAGACAAATGGAGTAACACGACACAAAAATGAATGAACAATAGTGAACTATGATCTAGAACAATAAACAGTGATGGACGATGATCTAAAACAGCAAACAGCGACGGATGATGATCTGGAATAGCGAACAGCAATAGACGATAGACTAATACAGTGACAATCTGAAACTCATTGGGAATGCACGGCCTCAGTAAATGAGAGAGAGGTTTGAAAGAAACTCATGAATGGGGAAAAAAAACGGACAAGAGATAGAAAAATAAAAGACCCACTAGTACTCTTTTGAAGCGCTCATTAATGAGTGCTCTGGAAGACTCGATCTCCGTAGCGCTCATCCAAGAGCACTCCGGAAGAGCGCTCCTCAAGAGTTTCTTTCGGAGTGCTTAACTACGAGCGCTCCTGAAGGTCTTTTTAATTTTTTTACAATATTTTATTTATATTAATTAAGAGCGTTATCTTATTGAGAAACTCTGATATATAGGAGCGCTTATTTAGAAAAGCGCTTCGGTAATTCTGTATTCACATTTTAGAGCACTTTTTAAAGAAGAGCTCCTAAATACTCACTCCTAAAGATATATTCTGTAGTAGTGCTAGCATCTATTAATAATATAATTCAAGTGATATGAAATTCATATATGCAAGTAATAAAATCAAACATCAATAAACATCAAAAAAATTTACTTTCACTTTTACTTTGACTGAGTTTTATGTTCAAATCCCTTATTGTCTGATACCTGTTTATATAGTTTTATATGCATTTCATTGCTTTATGAGCTCTAAAATAGGGTTGATTTCATATAATGTTTCTTCAATCCTCTAAATACCCACCTATTACTGTGAAACAAGTCTAGAATAAATTCATGTATTAGCCGAATCTGTTTTATTCTAACTCTTGAATACTATTTGGTCATGAGCCTATATAACCATCTTCAACTATAGTGACCCTTGTTAATATTTTTACCTGCAATGACTATCTAGCTTATCCAATTTCTAGCCATTATTGATTTTTTTCTCTTTTCCTTACATGTTTATATTCTTTAAAGGAGTTGAAATTTTTCAAGGAAACACTTTGCTGGCAGAGAAGGGAATATCATTTCCAAATTGGCATTGAAGTGTAACTAATACATCTCTTTTAGACATTGATATTAGCCAAACATTTAAAGTAAGAGGTAAAGAGGAGCTTCCTAATGGACAAATCTACGATGTAGCAAACTTGATAGATTTCACTTTTGAAGAACCGAAGGTAGCAACAAGAAATTTGAGAGTTGAATCTGTATTAGGAGACGGAGGCTTTGACAAGTGTACGAGGGTTGGCTTAAAGGGATTATATTGTGTACTTTAAATTTGGTAGGGATTATAATGTGGCAAACTTATGTTATATTGTGTACTTTAAATTCTCATATAGTTCTTATTTATGGATTGACTTATTTGCTAATAAAAATTTCATTTGCGAGTCAATTGTTTGATTGAATTGGATTTATTTATAACCAAAATTTTGATTCTTATAAACCAATGTGCAATTTAATGAGGAAATATGAGGAACTTATTTCTCTCCAATTGAACTAACTTGCAAGGAAATAGTGAGGCATTGGTTCCTTGCTAATTTTAGTGAGGACAACATTTCTCACAATGGCCATGCTAAATATATAAGATTAGTGAGGAAATTATGGCCTCGCTACTATTAGTGGGGAAATTAGCGAGGAAAGCATTATTCGTCACTAATTACTAATGACCCATCATTTAGCTACGAGTTTAGCGAAAAAATTATTTCCTCGCTAAATCATGATTAGCAAGGAATAAGTCATATTTAGTGAGGAATATAGTCCTCACTAAGTCATAACTTTCTTGTAGTGAGTGTTTGCTTCTTAATTCTTTAATAAGAACTACACATCCTAATAATCATCTCACTTTGGATTGAAAGTTTCTAGTTTTTCTTCTTAAACTTTTAATTTTAATTATTTCCATGTAATCAAATGAATCCCAAAAACAAGTGGCATTTCCCTAGGGATAGCCACCTCAAGTTTTTAATTTTTAAATTTAGGAAAACCAATAATTGTATTAATAATGATTATTGATTAATTAATTTATTAAAAAAATTAATCATTTAGTCCCTATATTTTTTGACCAAATTATAACTTAGTCCATGAATTTTGACTTGTTATAACTTAGTTTTTGAAGTTTTGACTCAGTTGTAAATCAATGCCTGAACTTTGCCTCTTGCAATTAGTCTCTGAAGTTTCAATCTCTTAAATATTGGTCCCTATATTTTTAAAAATAAAATTATAAAAATTAAAATTTTTGAACTTTAAAATTAAATATTAAAAGGGTTTAATAATTTAAGATATTAGTAATAAATTTTAAAATATTTTTAATCTTGAGGTAAAATAAAATAAACTCATTTTGGTATTGTAAAAACAAGTTGAAATATTTAAAAGACGGATCATCAATTTGAGTTATCAAATAAGAGATCCAAAACATTAGAGGGCTATCATTGTCAAGAGAGAGTTTTAGATCCAAGAGGGGTTGAGTCCTTTGACAAGATCGAGACAATGAAAGTGATCTCAAAATTGAAATTTGAGTGCTGATACCTCCTACGTTATTCCTAGTAACTCACTTTCCTTTAATGTTAGTTTTGTCAACAATGACCAACAAGGAATGCGATTAGAAAATCTTGTTAGTAGCATAGAATTAGTGTTACTTTGTGCATGCACTCATCATTTTCTTCAACTTCCATTAATGTGGAGTCCTCATGCTAGAACATGATTAATCCCTTGTCATCTCAATGGCTACAACTCTATCCTTTCTCTTCCATGTCTCCTCTTCTTCACCTCTACCTCATAGCCATAATGATTATTGTAATGGCTAATAGAAATATAATGTTGGTTGGAATTCCCAAACTCAATTAGACCATGTGACCAATGAACTTTTTCAACAAATGGAAGTAAAGACGTTAACCTTTGTGTCTTCATTTTTAACTCAGCCCCCTCACTATTATTCTCCAATCACACTCTCTTATTTGAAATCTAACGCTAGTGATAATACTATCGTCCTCACATACAAAGACCTTCATTGTCACTTTGTGGAATTTCAAATGGTGAAGATCCAAAAAATTGAGGACACACACTAACCTTACACTTTTCCCATTGATTGTACCTCCCATGTTTATCTGCTTTGGCCTACTCCATCCTAATCGTAAATGAACATGCTTGACCAAGATAGTTGAAGAATGGATTTGATCCAATTTACATAGCCTTCAACATCTAAAAGTTCAATATTTGGGGCTTAAGATAGATTTGGGAGTCTCTTGAGACATCTTGAGTGCTTTATATTAATCAACTTTAAATTTGAAAATTCTGAAAAAAATGTTAAATAAATTAGATACCTAAATAATTTGATCATGAGTTTCTCGCGTGATAGTTTAAAATATAAGATAACTGTATATGGATTTAGGTAACTAATTATACTGTTTAACCATCTACATAAAGGCAGTAGAGCAAACATGTGCATTATATAATTCTTTGGTCACTTTATGAGGCTTGGTATATATACCTAAAACTAAAGAGCTTCTTAGAATCACACAAAAAGCTTATCTATAAATACAGAAAAATGAAACATATATGATGTCTATTCCAAAATTGTTGGATGTGACTATTAGCTAGGCATTTCAAATAACTAAATCATTTAATCATGAACTTAATTCTCTTTTCATAATGAAAAATGAGATTTTGTAAGGGTAATAAGTTAGAAAAAGTCATGTAATCTTGAAATTATTTGAAGATGATAAAACGAACATTGATGCAATTTGAATCATTTGTTCAATATTGGATGCTTGAGATAACTAAAAGTTTGATGAGATTCTTAAAATCACAAAAAATAGTGCTATTAATTTGTAGAAAAAACAATCAATAATACATACTTGATCTTCATCCCAAAGTTGTTTGAGATGACTGCCAAGCATTTGAAGTTGTACAAGATTGTCAGCACAGAATTTTAATGGCACATATGATAGAGGACATTCTTGCCAATTTAGCAACCTTAGTTTCTTCAAAAGATAATCTAGATTTTCACCATATTCATCTCTAAAGGCTTCTTCCCATCAGACTTGTAAATACTATGGTATATTAGATTATACATATTTTGTAATTTAATAGCCCTCAATGTCCTCTCTTCTATCTTGCTTATATCCAATGACATGCATCGAATACCCTCATTTCCCTGAAAAGATCAACAAGGAAAAACACACAATTATTGCATAAAAAATGAATAAACCATCAAAAAATTCAAATATACTTGCCTTTTAAGTTATATCCAAATCAATAATGCTATTTTACCATTTATTTAAACATTCTTTCATCAATTCATGTTTTTTTTATAATAAATGAATTCCTAAATCACACAATGTAGCATTAGTTATTTAAGGGTGTGTTTGGTTAAGGAGTTCGGGAGGGAAGGATCTCCCCTCCCCTCATTTGGTTAATAAATTTTGGAGGGAAAGGGAGCCAAAATAACCCTCCCCCCTCATAGTACTCCCCTCCAAATAAGGGTTTTTTTGGAGGGAAGTTAATTTTTTTAACTATTTTGCCCTTACCTAATTTTTAATATTCTAAGTATACCTATAGCTAAAAAAAATTATCCTTCATATCAGATTGTGCTTCACTCCCAAATCTCGACTAACCTCATTGGATTTTTTTGTTAAAAAAAATTACAATTCATCAAATTTTGTTATATATTTAATGGAGTTGTTTATTTTATATAAAAAATTGTTATCATTATAATTATTTGTTTAACTTTCTTATTCACATATTGACAACATGATAGGATGAGAGTGAATTTTAAAAAAATCATGTAATTTAAATTGAGGTGTAAACTTATTTTCTACAAGGAATAATTAAAATTTTTTTAAACTAATGTATAGGGATATAATAATAAATTAGTCATTATCTCCCCTCCCTCCCCTCTTAAACCAAACAAAGGATCATTAAAAACTCCTCCCCTCCAACAAAACCAAACAAGATAATATTAAAACTCTCCCCTCCCCTCTCCTTGAACTAAAACACACCTTAAGTCTAGGAACATTTTCTTAAAGAAATAAATCTAATTTAAAAAAAATCAAAACATAAAGACAAAATAGAAGACATGGAAATCTAATCATTTTTATCTCATTCATGTTTGATGATAAGCATTGAATTGCCTCAAGACCCTAGTGAGTAACATTTGTAGTGAATGATTAATATGTAAAAAGTGATCAAATAACTATTAGAACAACTAATTAAATATATTACTTTTGGAAAAATTTAAATGACTCCTCATTTAATTTGTTTTGTTTATATAATCTAATTAAAAATTTTTAAGACATACAAAATTAAGTAACTTCAAGACTCAAGATAAGAATATTAAGACTTACCAAAGATTTAAATTAAATGAATATGTACTTAACTTAAGGTAGATGTGGAAACATGTCAAGTAAATAAAAAAAATTCAAAAAGCATAAAGAAAGATAAAAGAATAAATTATTACCTTGTGATGGTTGAAAAAATAACAAATATCCTCATTCCTCTGTAGTCGAGCAGGTATTCTATCTAGAAATTGTTCTCTAGAAATTTCGAGATCCATAATTATGATGAGATTATGTATCTCAATATAACCACATCTATCAACTGAAATGAGGGATCTATCTTCAAGAACACCACATAAAGCTATGTAGAAGAGAAATATAAGCATATAAGCTTTTAACAATCGAGAGAAATCCTCCTTCCCTCATTCAACAAAAATGTGATAGTTCCTTTTGGTTGTGGTTTAGTCCATCAAAACTCAATTTCAACGGATTGAAAATTAAAAGGTCAAGATTTTGACTTAGCATTTCAAAAGTAGCTTCCCACTCTTCTCTACCACAACCAAATAATAATAACCCAAGCTTTTTAGAACTAAGGGATTTCTTTAATAGAAATCCACTACACATTTTTGATAACTCTGAATAACTTTTTGATGGCTCATTTTGCTTGAAAGCTTTTAAAGCAAAAAGTTTAAAAGCATCCTTGAAATCCAATTTTGGAACTTGATATATTTTACTACCAGCAAACTTAAGCGCATGCTTGTCTCTTGATGTGATCATAATTCTATAACCTTCCCCTAATCGATTACTTACTTTGATCAAGTTATTAATTTTGAACTAGTTGTCCACATCATCGAGTATCATAAGAACTTTTTTTATGCTAGAGCATGTTGATATGCTTATACTTTAGTTGTTCTCCGGCAATATCAACAAAATTGAAAGTTTTAAATTGTTCTCCAACATGAGCAGTCTTACCTGCACAACCCATACCCCACATTCCAATAATGGGGGTCTCGTTTAGAAGTTTCTCTATATTCTTAATATGATGAGCAATGCCAACAAGTCCTTCAAGAACACTTAGAGTCATACTCACTATTAGTAGGAGAAGAGATTGTTGAAGTTGAAACAACAAAATCTTTAGAACTACAAATAGAAACAAATGGTCAATATAACAAATATTGGGTTACACATTAGAAGAAGCAAGCTACCTATCTTCATTAGCAACAGGTTGGTTATCATCACGTGGAGAGATGAATTTGATGGCTTTGAAAATTGATATGGCCGCTCTTATGAGAATTAAAGCAATGGTTGCATCCATTATGTGATAGCAAATTCTTCCTTCAACTTGATAGCCTATTTAAAGCCAACATGTAATTAAAATAAAATTAGGGCTAGTAATAATTCCAAACAAAAATTATTTCGAAGAGTTACATCTAAAATGTAGTTATTTTTCTGAGTTCAAACAATCATCAAACCTATTCAAAGCCGCTTTTGTGTAATTAAAGTAAAATTAAAGCTAGCAATAAATTTAAAGAAAAATTATTTTAAAAAGTTACACCTAAAATCCATTTTTCAAAGTCCAGAGATCATCAAACAAATAATAGTCTATAGAATAAATTAATAATACAACACAACAACATAACTAATGAATACAACAACATAATACGAGTGAAAATAGCAATCAACAATATAGCATTACTAGCACCAAATGACAACACTACCAATCAAGACTTCAATACTTAAATTTAATCTTCGAAAGCAAATTGCTATTTTTACTATATATAAATTTTATATTGAATGATATATATATATATCCCAAGAAATTTAAGTATGCAAAAAAATTCATAAAAAATAGTAAAAGGAAAGGAAATGTGAGCTTCTAATAACTTTTATTTGGATTTATATATTCATGATTTTATGCATTTACCTTGTTATTGATGTTGATAGTTAGGATGTGTGTGTTTATATTAATATGTTCTATTGATTATTTTAGTAAATTTATAATTGATTCATTAATTTTTTTTCATTGTTTCCTTCAATTACAAATTGGGACATTACTCACTAAAAAAATTTGTTTGGTCTCAAATATTATAGCTTACCATATACCTTCAGTCGATCATTGAAGGGCTTTATTATTTTTTGAAATAGTGAAAGCACGTGTTAGTTACTTTTGATGCAAATATATTTTGTATTATGAAATTTTAGTTTAAAGCTCCACGTGCACCTTAATTAGATCCTAGTTTTTTTTTACTGATATATGATCTATTGGTATGGAGCTATGCTCCTTTACTGAATTGGTTGATAGGTTTTGTTATTATAGAAATTTTGGGAGGTCCAAATTATAGGGGAGACTTTGCCAAAATTTTTACAAAATATTTAATATTTTTTAGCCTTATAATTATATATATAAATTAATTATCAATATTTTAGCTTAATTTCATATAATTAAGGCTTATAGAATGTGAATTTATCTTATATTTTGTGCTGATCATATTTTTAGTACAAGGGTGTAACAAGTTCCAGGCCTATTTAAATAAGGATTTAGGCTTGAAAAATGGGGTTTTATAAAGGTAACTAGGCTTCTAGGTAGACCTCCATGTCCTGTTATCTTTTTTCTTCAATCTATGTAAAAACGGCACGTAGAGGAAAAACCTAAGGCTTAAGCTTCTTTAATTTCTGGTCTCTTAATTCTTACTCTCTCATCCTGAAGATTGAAGCACTCATTTGCTCTCCCATAAGCCATTGCTCATCTCTACTTCACTCAGCATCTTTACTCTACCATTAGCCATTAGTCATCTCAACCTCATCACTAATCTCTACCTCACTTAGAGTTACTCAATTATCCCTCTTGCATCTACTTGCCCTATCGCCCCTCAAGTCCATCACATTTGCTCTCCCTCTTGCCCCTTATGCCCTTCACAATTTGGTTTCTACTCGCAACTACTATCTTGTCGGGGGTGCTTCATGGCTGATACTTTGATCTTTGATTGTCTTAGATGGGTAATTTGATTCTCACCAGGTTTAACCAAAATAATTAATTTTTTTGGGCTAACTAGAGTAATTACCTTGATTTATTTTATGTTTAATTTTAAAATATCTTTATTAAATTATAATATTATTTTTTTATTTTTTGTAATCAAGCTTACGAGCTCGAACCTAAGCCCTTTACAAAAGCGCCGGCCCTTAGGATTTGGAGAAATTTTGAAAAATCAAGCTTCAAGGCCTAAGCTTTTAAGGGAAGATTAACTAAATCACCATACAAATCACACCAAACAATAGTCAAATACTTTGTTTGAAAAGTTTGGGCTCAAGATTTATTCTGCAAAGTCATCAAAAATCATAACACATTTGAGCAACGCATGGTAGACATAGCCCATATGCATTCATAACACTAATTGTATGCATCAAATACAAGGAAATCAAGTTAGATCAAGGGCTATACACTATAGTAGACAACACTTGCTCACAGTATGTGGCACAAAACCACATGCCCAGATCGCCAGAACTTAAATGTAAACCTTAGATCTCTATTAAAAATTATATTTTTTGACACTCCATGCAACCTCACAACTTCTTGCAATAGACCTCTGCCAACTTTTCTAGAGAATCACTGATCTGGATTACTAGGAAATGAGCCAATTTCATAAGTCTATCAACTATCACCCAAATGACATCATGCCTTGATTGAGTTCTTGGCAACCTAGTTATAAAGTCAATGGATATATTGTCCTACTTTCATTTAGGGATATTCAATGGTTGCAATATTTCTACTGGTCTTTAGTGCTTTATTTTAACCTTCTGACATGTCAAACACCGAGTTACAAACTCTTCATACTAGGCCACCATTAATATCGCCTCATGTCCTGGTACATCTTTATAGCTCCTGAATGGATGGTGTACTTACTGCAATGAGCTTCATTCAAGACAACTTTCTTTAGATCTACCTCATCAGGCACAGGAATCCTATCCTGGTAAACAACAAACCCATCATCATTGAAACTAAAATCAATGGCCTAATTCACTTCAATTTCTTCTCTGATCCTCAAAAGACACTCATCTTCTAATTGTGTCATTCTAATTCCTTCTAAAAATCATTACTAACCTCTGTGGAATATGCATTAACCAACGCCTTCAATGGTGCACCTTGCTATGACTCAATAAAGGATTCCATCAGTCTATGCTCTTTTACTATAAGACTTGTCACATGTAAAGTTTTTCGGCTCAATGCATCAGCAACCATATTAGCTTTACCTTGATGGTATTTCAATTTAAAATTATAATCCTTAAGAAGGTCCATCTATCTCCTCTGCCTTATATTCAACTCCATCTAATCTACTAGGTATTTCAAACTCTTATAGTCGCTAAACACTGTGAATAATATACTATACAAGTAATGGTGACAAATCTTTAGAGCAAATACCAAGGCTACAAGCTCTAAATCATACACAAGATAATTCTCTTCAAGTGGCCTTTACTGTTAAGATGCATAAGCTACCACTCGACTGTCTTGCATCAAGACACATCCTAAGCCTCTTAATGATACATTTGTGTATACCTTATAAGGCAACCTTGGATTAGGGATAATCAACATCAGACTTGTAGTGAACTTCTCTTTCAACTGCTAAAATGCCACTTCACACCGATCATCTTAAATGTAAGGCTAATCTTTTTGTGTTAATTTAGTTAAAGGAAAAGCTATCTAGGAAAACCTCTAGATAAATCACCTATAATACCTAGTTAATCCTAAAAAACTACGTACCTTCATGACTGAACTAGGACAATAGCATTTCAATACTGCATTATCTATATGCAAATCCATTGAAATCCCATCAGCAACACCATGTGTCCTAAAAATCAGACTTTTCTCAATCAAAACTCATACTTATTGAGTTTGGCATAGAACTTCTTATCCTTCAGAACCTAGAGCACTGTCCTTAAATCCTTCACATGCTGCTCCTCATCCTCAAAATAGATCAGGATGTCATTAATAAAGACCACCACAAACTGATCCAAGTATGGCCTGAATATGTGGTTCATATAGGCCATAAACACTATAGGTGCATTGGTCAAACTAAATGGCATAACTAAGAATTCATAATGTCCATACTGAGTTTTAAAAGTTGTATTGAGTACATTTATTGCACTGACTCTTAACTGATCATACCCTAACCTTAAATCTATTTTGGAAAAGACTAAAGCACCAGCCAATTAATCCAAAAGATCATCTATCCTTAGCAAAGGATATTTATTCTTCACAATCACCTTATTTAACTACTGATAGTCTATACAAAGATATAAATTGTCGTCTTTCTTCCTCACAAAAAGTACTGGTGATCCTTAAGGTGACACGTTTGGTCTAATAAACACTTTGTCTAGCAAATCTTCAATCTACCTCTTTAACTCTGCTAACTCTAATGATGACATTCGATATGGGGCTTTTAATATTAGTTTAGTTTCAAGAACTAAATCAATTAAGAACTCTACTTCCCTTTTAGGAGGTAATCTAGTCACTTTATCCGAAGATACCTTAGGGAACTCGCTCACTACCCCAATCTTCTTAATTTTACTATCATACATAGTACTAGAGGTAAAGAATATCATATACGCATCACACCCTTGCCAGATTAACTTCTTGGTACTAACTATTAATAAGAACTTGAACTACTCAGAGGAATCCATGGCTGTAGACAACATCAGTAATGAAACCACTTTTTTAGCACAATTGAGCGTAGCATCATTTGCTACTAGCCAATCAATGTCAATAATTACATCTATTCCTTTCATAAGAATACAAATCAAATTGATCTTGAAAACTCTATCCTCAACTTGAATCTCTATACCCTGATAAGCTTTACTAGTGATGTTAGTTAATCTCGAAGGCATAATCACTCTACTGAGCATAAGTAACTCTTGCAAAGATAGATTCAATCTATCCACATACTTCTCAGATACAAAGGAACGTGTGGCACCTAAATCAAGTAGTGCCTCTAATTTTTGACCGTAAATAGAAATCATACCTCTAATCAAGTTTAGAGAAGCTCTAGCCTCTTCCTGTGTGACTGCAAACACTTGGCCAGGAATGGTAGATCTCTACTTAGTCCCCTCAACTCTGCCCTCCAAGCATTGTCTCGCTATGTGACTTGACTTGCCACACTTAAAGCAAGCCCAACATCTTTTTGGATGAGATCAACCACAAATGTCACATTGGGGCAACCTTCTAGTACTCAGAGTCAGTGTTGGAACATTCGAGGCTTGCCTTGAAGACTATAAAGGCCCTACTCTCATACCCCCACTTCTATGCATTAACCCCCTTTAAAATCATCAAGATTGTGATCCTCTACTAAAACCTCTCCTTCTTAAAGAACTAGAGTTGCCAGCACTGTACCCAGACTTCTTTAAGACTTCACCGGTCAGACCCAAAGAGGATGAGAATCTCTCCATACTATCTCATCTCCTCTCGACATCTGTCTCTCTGCCTCTCCTAACAGCTACTCTCAACTTGTGGCACATTTCCTTATATGTTGTCACATATGATAATATGATTTGCTACCAATACTCAGGTCTCATCTTTTCTAACAACCACTCAGCTTTCCACTTAGTATCATTACTATGTTAGAGGTATATGGAGTAGGTTGATAGGTCATTAAACCTTCTGATGAACTCTTCCTTGTCTAGATCTCCTTGCGTAAAAGCACAAAACTCTTCTTTTTCAATTCTGAACAAGACTAGGAAGTACTGATTGAAGAACATCTTCTTGAACTCATCCTAAGCCAAATGGACACTACCAATTGGTTATATGGATTCCCACTACCTCTTAGCAACACCAACTAACTGCACCATGGCTAGGTCTACCTTTTACTTAGACGTGCAAATCACTACCTCAAAGATGGTTTCCAGTGGCTTAATCCACAATTTAATTTTCCCTTCTCTCATACTTCCATTAAATGTCAATGGTTTAAACTGAATAAATGTCTTCCAAGCACAATCAATTGATAGATTAGTGCTAGGAAGTTCTTGCCTGCTATCCGAACCCTGAGATGGTTCATGTTTGCTTTGCGCTTCCTCGTGCACTAAAACAAGCCTTAACCCTTTCCTTTTGCTCTTTACCTCTCAGGATCATATTATGATCCCAAACTATTTACCTTATATCCACCACCATATCTTTGAGCTCCTCAAGTAGCTCATCACATTTATCTCTTTACAGATGAACCAGTTGAACTTTTGGCTCTTGTTCCTCCTCAACTATTGATCTAGATATAGTACTTTTAGCATGAGTACCTCTCCTCATAACATATACTATTTTCTCCCCTCTTAAGATGAAAATAAGAAACACGAAGGACATTAGGGAAAGAGTTGTGTAATAAATAATAAGTTTCCATATACCATTTAAAATGAATGCATTAATCAAGATTCCATCACCACGATTAGGTCTCGAAACTCAAGAAATTGGTACCAAAATGTAACCTTCTTCTATATCTGCTAGACATAGGAGAAAATTAACTAAATCACCACACAAATCACACCAAACAACAATCAAATACTCTGTTTGAAAAGTTTAGGCCTAAGATTCATTTTGGAAAATCATCAAAAATGATAACACATTCGAGCAATGCATAGTGGACATAACCTATATGCATTCATAGCACTAATTGCATGCATCAAATACAACAAAGTCAACTTAGATCATAGGCCATGCACTGTAGCACAACACTTGTACTGCAGTATGTGGCACAGAACCACATGCCCAGATCTCCTCTATGTCATGCACTGTAGCATGAGATGCCATGAGCCACGGTGTGCCAGTCTGAATTTACTGCTATCATTTCACAACATAAATGACAAACTTCGAATGTGTGGAATTTTCATATACAACTTGCGATTAGAGTGATTTAAACACCTACACTTAGCTTATCTCATAAGCTAACTAATGAGATAGGTTTGGATACGATCTAATAGTCCTATCAAAATTTAGACACATGGGTGCAAAAAGTCACTTTTTATAAAAATTTCACGTACCCAAGCATTTAAATTGATCCCATTATCTTATTAGATCATTATAGGCCTTGAACCAAGTCCAAAAGGACCTATTATACCTAATTGACCCCAATATATCATACATATGCACATATATCAAAATTTGGCTATTTAATAGCCCATTTCAACATTTCACTACTAATCACAATTTAGTATAACTTGGCCTACTTGGCCATTTTCACCATATATCACCACAAACTCACTACTTTACATATTTATCACATATTCACAACCATAATCTTGGCCTAATTAATCATTTCATTACATATTCATACATATAGGCTAAGATTCATAAAAATCACTACTTAAACATGCATGCAATTCTGATGGCAACTCATTTACACCTTAACCACAAAAGATTCAATTTATTACACAATACTCTAAGTTTATACTGCTTCAACAACTTTAAGCCAGTCCGAACTCTTTTCTCTTGTTCTGATCACTAATTTGTCCTAAAAACATGTAACCACGGGGTGAGATAAAAATTTTAGTAATGGAATAAGTCACTACTATTAACTATCCCATGCAACTAAATGAAAGCATAGTATAATATACCCTTAATGATAACATAATTGGATGTTTCATTTTAAATCACCATAACATATATCAATTCACTCTTTTTCCACTTATTTTTCACTTTTCACCACTTTTTCACATGTAGCATAGTCACTACCGACAAAACTTCCAAATCACTATGACTCGAAACTATAGGCTTGCCTTAGATCAATATACACTCTCACTAGTGCAAAAGAGAGTTTAAATAACACACTTTTAACCACAGTTATAGAAGTTACTGTGGTTATAATATACTCAATGGCAATTTTAGTAATTAAAGCTAGAAACTATACAACTAAAACTAAAGTTAAAAGAAACAAATGATGTTATAACTATAAAAAAATTTAATTAATAATTATTTCAAATTTAAGTTATATATATAAATAAGTTAAAAAAATATTTTTTAAAAAAATAAAGGATATCACGATAGGCCATTTAATGGCCTATCGTAATCTACCAAGAAAATTAAAAAAATAGAATATTTTTAAAAAAATTATTAGATGCCATGAGAGGCCATAAATGGCCTATCGTGCTATCATAGCATATGATTGGGTAATTATGACAGGCATTAATATGCCTATCGTGATTACACAACCTCATGGTTAAAAAAGGAAAGAAAATTTTAAAAAAATTATTAGGTATCATGACAGGCTATTTATTGCCTGTCGTGATACCAAACTTCGTCGGATATCACGATAAGCATAAATGTGCCTGTTGTGATATCATTAATGCATAATTAAAAAAATATTTTTAAAAATGGTGATGGATATCACAATGGGCATTAATGTGCCTGTCGTGATATCATTAAGTCATAATTAAAAAAATTTATAAAAACTTGTGCAGCCTCAGGTGATGGATATCATGACAGGCATTAATATGCCTGTCGTGATATCATTAAGTAATAATTTAAAAAAAATTAAAAAGCCATTACAACCTCAGGTTATTTATTTCACAACAGGAATTAATGAGCCTGTCGTGATATCATTAACTAACAAATAAAAAAAATCAAATTCTTGCCTTGTTTAGTTGATATCACGACAGGCATTAATATGCCTGTCATGACATAGTTATTAATGACATGTCCTAGAGGACCTATCGTTAATTATTAATTACATTCATGACAGTCCATAAATGGCCTGTCCTGAATAATACAATATAATTACAGTTTCCAAGGGAACTGTCATTGTATTATAATTACCTTTATCCACCCTCGTTCTTTCACAGTCATTATTTCCCCATAACTCCGCCACCCCCATTGACCTTCAGCTCACCGCCTCCTTTGCTCCCAAGCTTGTATCCCTCAGCTCACACCCCCAATACCCTTTAGTTTTTGTCCCTCAACTCATCCTCTTAGCTCTCTCTTGCTTAGCCTTGAAGTGCCTTTATCTCACCCCTAAGCTCTTGTCCGTCTACAACTCAACTCACCCCATGGCTCACCACGCAACTCACCTTTTGCTCCTTCGTGCACGGTGTCTTTACCTTAGCTCAACCACCAACTTCCATTGATCTAGCTCACCTCTCTAGGTTAATATTTATTTTTTTAAATATTTTTTGCCTTTTACTTTCTTTGCATGTCCAATGTGCTTTAAATTTTTTGAGCTTCTTTAAATTTTAAAGCTTCTATAGATTAGACATTGGGGTATTATCAATATCCAACATAGTTTTGTTAATTTATTTTATATAAATTATGGAGAAATTATATTTTTGATATTTTAATTATCAAATAATTACTTAAAAATTAAACCTTGAATTAATTATTTCATTCTTTGAGATTTACATATTTCAATTAGGTAATTATTTTTTAGCTTGAATGGGTGAAAAATATTGAATTAGTTGTTCTTAGAATTTGTCACACTCCGATACTATAGGTATGATCAGTATGGAATATGAAGTGAACTCACATTCTATAAGCCTTGATTAACTAAAAATTAAACTAAAATAGAGATATATGCAAGTTTTATATATATATATATGTAAAGTAAAGTTCATAAAGGGTTAAAGTTTTTTTTATAAAAATTTTGACAGAATCTCCCCTATAATTTAGACATCCCGAAATTTTCATAAATAACAACAGAACCTGCTAATCAAACCAACAAGGAGTCTAGCTCCATTCCAGCAATTTTCACAATAACAAAATAAAACTAGGATCTAACTATGGTGTACGTGGAGCACTAACTTATAATTTACAAAATACCATATAAGATTTCACCAAAAAGAATAATCACCACATGATTCCTTTTTCCAAAAAGCAAGAAGCACCCTCAATGGTTAGTTAGAGGCATAGGGTCAGCTACGATATCTAAGCCTAAATATTTATTGGTGAGTAGCGTTCCAATCAAGATTATAGTAAAGGAAGGATAAAGATAATAAAAAACAAATTTAATTTCATGTAACATACTAAAATAATGAATTATCTAAAATTGAAAATTAATAATGATTTTTCATAATAGTTTGATTGTGAATCTAGACAGGGCTGATGGAATCACATATGTGTATTAAAAATTTTGCTGCTCATAAAATATAAAGACTTGCAATAAATACAATTCGATAAAGCACTTTTAGAGAATTTCAAGAAAATGATAAATTTTAAATTTGAAATTTTAGGAGGGCTTTATCAGAACAAATAATAAGTTTCATCATGACAAATACTAGATCATGTATCTCCACGGCAAACCATGAACAAATTTGAAGATGTTTTCTATCTCTAAAGGCACTATATGAGGAAAAAAGATGAAAGCTCCACAAATTTTTGATCATATTCCAATACAGGCCCAGTACATTTCAAATTTAAAAATTCTTCAATCTTGGCATCTCTTTTACTTTAAGGAAGATAACGTTGAAGGAATACATCTTTGAATTCTTCCCAGGATAAAGACGGCACCCTTTTATCCTTGACACCTAAAATAGTTTTAACCTATTCTTTCGCTACTCGTTGATTTGAAAAATAGTAAACTCCACAAACTATACATCTAGGCACCTCAAGGTTTGATAGCTCTGTTCAACGCCCTCAAGGAACGCCACTAGATTTTCTTTCTCATTGGTTTCATAGAAGATAGGAGGATTCAACTTAATAAAATTAGTCAATTATGCTATGACAACCTCTTCTTTAGTAGCACTAATAGCTTCTCTTTTAGTGCCAAGTGCAGATGCTGAAGCACCTTCATGAAATTGAGGGTTTAAAGGTTTAACCTCAAATACAAACTCCTGAATATGCCAATGAGGTTGACCACCCCTAATCTTGACTCTTTTAAGACCCTATCCTCAACCATGAAGGGGCAGTTTATTTTGTGAAGTAAAGGACCTATTAGCCATCCTGCTGTTAGTGGAACTCTTACCAGAGGAGTGACGCCTAGGTGGTATTCTCACTATATGAGGAAACATAAGAAATGTTTAGTTTAAAATACAATAGTTATATAGGAAGCACGATAAATAAGGAAGGAAGTAACTCTTTTTGGGACATCCTAATAAGACCTTCAATGAAGTCTCAATTATTATTATGCCCAGGTTCATAATAATAATTAAAAATCTAAAGAAGAATCCTTGCTCTATGTAACTGAAGAAATCAGGCTCTGATATCATTTGTCACAACCCGATACTAAGGGTATGATCGATATGGAATATGAAGTGAACTCACATTTCATAAGCCTTGATTAACTAGAAATTTAACTAAAATAGAGATATATGGAAGTTATATAAATATAATAGTAATAAAGTTTTAAATTTTTTTATAAAAATTTTGACAGTCTTATTGGAAATTGTGTCCTAGGACCAATCATTGTACTATGTACATTGTTATTTAATAAATTTCTCCTTTGTTATCATAAAAATTGCATATTTAATATGATAACTGTATCCCTAGATAAACTATGGTGATTTTCCTAAATGTCCTTGGTCGGTCATCTTTAAGGGATCATAGATGAAACAAGACTAGTATGACTTTGATTAAATTATAGATACAAATTAAAGTCATAGGCACTTGAAAGAGTACAAGGTGCTGGACCGACCCACTCTGAGAAAGCTACATAGTATAAGTCATAAACTTATCTCATATGTAACTATATTACTAAGCCCTTTGACCTGAGATCATCATAGATTCCTACATGATGACCACTAAACTTTGACCTAGTCAAAAGTCACCTTTGATCGAGTGATCATAAAGGCTATGATTGAGTTTAGTGATATTCATGTAGAGGAATATGAGTGGTCAAGATGAAATTCGTCCCTTACATTAAGTGAAAGATATTATTGAGCCCCTCGATGAATAAGACCAAGAAAATGTATGGCCATACAACAATGGAAAAGGGTTTTTCATTACTACAGTCAGTCTACTCAAACATCGAGAAAGTAACGATTAGGTAAAGGAGAATGACAATTCCATGTCTCATGCTTGATCAAAATATCATGTGACAAAAGGGATGTGATATGGTTGCATGATAGGTTATGTCGGATTATCGATCCCTATATGAATTAGGTAGTTGCAATGTCTTGTTAAATGCCACTTATGACTTGTGGGCTAATAGCATAATTAGCCTACTGCCAATTTCATATGGGCCTATAGGGTCACACACAAAAACAGCCCAACTCGAGTTATAATGTCCAAATTTATTGAATCTGGAATATATCTAGATTCAATGAATGTAATATAGGGTAAATGAATTATATATATATATATTTGAATATTTATTTGATAAATATATATATATATATTTATATAAAATATAAAATTTTAAATATAATTATATATATATATATTTTGAAATATATATCCACATATGTATATATATATCAAATATATATATATATATGATATATGTGTATGATATATAAAATTAAATATAGATAATATAATATATATATATATATTCATATATATAATATAATATGTATATGTGATATATTATATTATATTATATTATATTAGTTTTAAATTAAATTTTATATGATAGATTAAATTTAATGACTAACATAATATGAGAAAACATCATGTCAGTTTTATAATTTGAGATAAATTCAAATTAGATATGATATTATGGATTAAATTTATGAGATAAATTTAATTAAATTTTTATAGGCTTTTAAGTGGAAGACGAAAACCCTTATCTATATACTATATATAGATAGGGATGTCCTTTATGAAGGATGTGAGAGTTATAAAAGTTATGATAGCAAAAGTACTTTGAGAGCCATGAAACACCCTATAAAAAGAAAATTAACATTCAAAGAAGAACATACGCTGAGAGTGCTAGCATGCTGTTTAAGTTAGAGAGCTATTTTTGTGGATACTGATAAAGGGAGCAGAACTACAATTGTCAGCTCCTGAGATGCAAACCCTTAAAGAGAACGTGCACCAACTTCAAAGAATTAAAAGATAACTCTTCTATTTACCTTGACTTAAATGAATTTATTTGGTCCATATCAGGATAGGGACTTTAAAATTTCAATTTTCCATTGTGCCTCCCTATCCAACAAGTCTCCCCTATAATTTAGGCATCCTAAAATTTCCATAATAACAATAGAACCCGCCCACCAAACCAACAAGGAGTCTAGCTCTATTCCAGCAATTGTCACAATAAAACAATAAAACTAGGATCTAACTATGGTGTACGTGGAGCACTAACTTATAATTTACAAAATACCATATAAGATATCACCAAAAAGAATAATCACCACGTGCTTCCTTTATTCAAAAAGCAAGAAGTACCCTCAATGGTTAGTTGGAGGCATAGGGTCAGCTATGATATCTGAGACCAAAAATTTATCAGTGAGTAGCGTTCCAATCAAATTTATAAAGATAATAAATAACAAATTTAATTTCAAGTAATTTAATGAAATAATGAATTATCCAAAATTGAAAATGAATAATGATTTTTCATAATAGTCTGATTGTGAATCTAGATAAGGCTGATGGAATCACATGTGTATTAAAAATTTTATTGCTCATAAAATATAAAGACTTACAATAAATACAATTCGATAAATCACTTTCAGAGAATTTCAAGAAAATCATAAATTTTAAATTTGAAATTTTAAGAGGGCTTTATCAGAAAGAATAACAAGCATGGACACACAGTTCACGAGGGTAAATAACAAATCAAGCGTGGCCAAAATCCATGAAACAAGCACGGCAAATGCCACAAACCAAGCACAGGCTTGAAGCCTATGAATACAAGCGTGAGTACAATACTCACAAATAACCATCCCTCCATTCTGCATGCGTTGACCTTTGCATGAGGTTAACACCTCCTATAAGTACCCTACTAGCTAGGTGTACCATAGCGCACTAAAGGCTAATAGAACTGCCATTAGCATCCCGCATTCAGAACTCAGTCTCCCTCATTAAAATTAAGTGTGTATGGAGAAAAAAATAGTTTTAAAATTCTCACTTTCAAATATTATTCCACTATCATTTTCCATTGCTCAAAATTCTCATTTCCTGCATACACAAATAATTGCAAAAAAAATTTTATATCGATATAGAATTAAATAATTAAACTTCTTATGAGAAATAATACCATTAATATGGAAATAGGATTAATAAGAATGTGTAAATAATTTATAAAGCAATAATAATAATATTTAAGTAAAGAAATTTTTTTAAACAATTTACTAAAAATATATTTGGAATGCCACCCACTCACTTGAGTTTTCAAAATCTTACAATTCAACTCCCACAACTTCTTGCTTGTTCCATTGATGTCCCAAAATTAATCTAACACATAACCTAACAATCTTCCTGTCATTATGAATATTTATAATTTTTCTAGGCTTTATTATAAACTCTAACAATTTTATTCCCACCCATAAATCTTTCAAGTATACTTACAATTACCAAGAGAACATGCACCATACTAAATCATGAACTAAGCATCTAAGTAAAACTAATAATTTTCATCTTCTAATTTCTTTTATAAAGTTTCGACACAGTATATACTAAAATAATATCTAATCTAAACCACCCAATTATTTCTACCATATTAATAATATAGGGAAACAGGGTATGCTTTCAACCAACGAAGCAAGAAGAGTAAATTGCACAGTATACTAAAACCTATACTCACAGAAGAAAGGAGAATCAATATCTTACCCTAATTAATATGTAGTAGCAGCTGTTACACACTCGACCCATGGACATCATGAAAAAATAAAAGAGCTACAATCCCACGGTTCAAGAGGAGGAGACAAAGCAAACTTCATGGACTAGAAGAGAAGCAGCAAAATATTAAGCTTTCTTCATACATGGATGTTCAATCAGTGAAGATGAAGGAAATGAAAGCTATTTTCCCACTCACCTCTCGCTAACACAAATAAGATGATGACAAGTAAAGAGAATCAGCAGCTCACTCCACTATGGCTGGCAAGCACGAATGGGAAGGATGGTAGCAATTGAAGCATAGTAGTGAAGAAACACCCCACCGATAGCTAGCTAAGAAAGTTGAGAAGAATCAGAGAGAAAAATTGACTATAAGAGTCTAGAGAAGTGTATAAGGGCGGTGGGGATTAAAATATGCGATGCTCTATTTTATAATTACGTGAACGGGCTGATTCAAAGAAAAAGAAGAAATGGAAAAGATTACAAAAAGAACACAAGAAATTTACAATAAAAGGTACGAAAAAATTACAAGAAAGCACACAAAATTTTCTATAATTTAAAATTAAACTTCTACTTAGAAAATTTGGACTCTGGATCCTTGCAAAAGTTTCTAGCATAATTTCCTATAAATTACCCCTTTCTAATTATATAAAACTTATTTAAATAAAATATTCATTAGGAAAAAATTTTGTTCAATTTAAAATTTAGGGTCATTACAAAATTTATAATTGTTGTTTATTTATTCACATTTGTTAAAATTGGTCAAATAGGTAATTATCAAATAATTACCTAGAAATTAAACCTTGAATTAATTATTTCATTATTTGAGATTTGCATATTTTAATTAAATAATTATTATTTAGTTTGAATGGGTAAAAGACCTTGGATTGTTTGTTCTTAGAATTTATAATTGTTGATTATTTATTCATGTTTGTTAAAATTAGTCAAATACGTAATTGTCAAATAATTACCTAAAAATTAAACCTTAAATTAACTATTTCATTCTTTGAGATTTGCATATTTTAATTAGGTAATTATTTTTTAGCTTGAATGGGTGAAAAACCTTGAATTGGTTGTTCATTAGAATTTATAATTGTTCATTATCTATTCACATTTATTGAAATTGGTCAAATGGGGATTTAGTACTCGGGAAATGTCAATTTATAAGTTGTTATGCTGTCAATTTTTTTTTTAAATTTCAAAAAATAAACTAGTTGTTTATTTTTTAATTAGGTTATTATGAATCATAGCTGGATAGATTCTTTGTCGACAAGTGATGAATATGAGAGGGGGTAGACCAACTTTTGAAATTTACAAAGAATAATGTTCCTAATAATAAAGGATTATTCTATTGTCCATGTGTTAAGTGCTTGAATGACTTGTGACAAAGTCCTATAGAGATAAAGGATCACCTAATTTGTTTTGGTTTCTACAAAGCGTGTACATAATAGGTATTGTATGGAGAATCTAGAAAATGTAGTGTAGTGCCACAGGATGAGGATGAGGATGATATGGATTTGTTTGATTGAATAGAGGATATGCTAAGTGATATTGGTGTTGAAGGTGTTGCGAAAGTACACAAATATGATAGCTTGTGCAATGATTTGGAAAAGCCTTTGTATCTAGGGTGCATAAAATATACATGATTACTAGGTGTGTTGAAATTGTTCAACTTGAAAGCCAAATATGGGTAGAGCAATAAGAGTTTCACAAAGTTGCTTAAACTATTGAAAGAGATGCTTCTAGAGGATAATGAACTTCCAAGTAGTTACTATGAGACCAAAAAAATATTGTGGCCAATAGATTTGGGGTATCAAAAGATACATGCTTGCCCTAATGACTGCATATTATATAGAAATAATTTTGGAGGGTTGGATGTGTGTCCAGTTTGTGGGGCATCATGATACAAAGTAAAAGAGATGAATGGTAATGATGATTTGATTACTAAAAGGCCTCCAGCAAAGGTGTTGTGGTATCTTCTAATAATATTGAGATTTAAACAGTTATTTTCTAATGAATTTATGGACAAGAACATGAGATGGCATGTTGATGAGAGAAAATTGATGGCATTCTTTAGCATCCAGCAGATTCTTCATAATGGAAAGAAATTGATCGATTATTTCTTGAATTTGGTAATGAGCCTAGAAATCTTAGGCTTGGGCTTTGTACAGACAAGATGAATCCTTATGGAAATTTTAGCAGTAACATAGCTCATGGACTGTTCTACTAGTAATTTATAATCTCCCTCATTGGTTTTGCATGAAACGCAAATATATCATGCTGTCTTTGATGATTTCAAGCCCAAAACAACTAGAAAATGACATAGATGTTTACTTGGCTCTATTGATTGAAGATTTAAAGATGATGTGGGAGGTAGGTATAGATGTCTTAAATTCATACAAGAATGAGTCCTTCAAATTACGAGCTATGATTTTTTGTATGAGAAATGATTGCCCTGTATATGGCAATTTGTTTGGATATAGTGTTAAGGGGCAACGCATGCCCTATTTGTAAAGAGAACACATCTTATCAACAACTAAAACATGGAAAGAAGACAGTCTATTTTGGTCACCGAAGATTCTTGAGACAAGACCACCCTTATCGTAGATAGAAGAAGAAATTCAATAGTTCTCAAGACTATAATGAACCTCCAATGCCATTAACTACAAGCTTAGTGTATTCTTGAGTGAAATATACCAATGTGGTATTTGGTAAGAGCTAGAAGAAAAAATCTCAAAATAATTCATGGAAGAAGAGGTCTATCTTGATGTGAGGCACAATCTTGATGTGATGCATGTGGAAAAAAATGTTGTGATAGTCTAATTGGAATATTGTTAGATATAAAGGGAAAGACCAAGGATGGAGTCAAAGCAAGAATGGACTTACTTGACCTGGGAATACGAACAAACTTGGGTCCAAGAGTAGAAAGAAAGAGGACTTACATGAGTCCAACTACACACACTTTGTTAGGAAGAGAGAAAAAAAGTTTTTGTGAGTGTCTACATGATATTAAGGTGCCACAAGGATATTCTTCAAATGTCAAGAACCTTGTCTCTATGAAAGATTTGAAATTAGTTAGTTTGAAGTCTCACAATTGCCATGTACTAATGTAACAATTGTTACTAATAGTAGTTTGAGATATATTGGAGGAAAAGGTGAGAAAGGCAATTATCAGATTATCTGTCTTCTTCAATACAATTTATAGCAAAGTCATTGATCCTGAGAAATTAGATGAGTTGTAAAATGATATTGTTATTACCTTATGTCAACTTGAAATGTATTTTGTTCCATCATTTTTTGACATAATGGTACACTTAATTGTACATTTAGTGAGAGAAATAAAGTTGTGCAGCCCCATCTATCTACGTTAGATGTATCCGTTTGAGTGGTACATGACAATTCTTAAAGGGTATGTGAGGAATCCCCATCATTTAGAGGCCTCTATTGTTGAGTTTTGTACTAATTATTTATCAAAAGTAAAATCTTTGGAGTTCTTGAGTCTCACCACGAGGGTATGAGAATTGAAAGGCAAGGGACATGAGAGATAAAAGTAAAGCCCATGACATACGAGGAAGTGCAATAAGCACATCTATACATCTTGAACAATACCAATGAAATTTAGGATTACTTAATTGCATATCAAGAGGAATTAAAGGTTTAGAATCCTAAAAATATTGAGAAATGGTTGCTAAGTGAGCATAACAAATGTTTCCCACTCTGGTGGTAAAGGAGGATCGAGAAAAGTCTAATGTTTCTAATACATTAAGATGGTTAGCTAGTGGTCCTAATTTTAATGTCATAACTTTAAGATGGATATGACATTAATGGATATTCATTTTATACAAAAGATCAAAATAGCAATAGCACTAGACAAAATAGTGGGGTGACAGTAATAGATGAAGCAACATATTTTTCTAGTTTGAAAGATAAAAATCCAACATTAGCATCCAGATCATACTTTGGAGTCATTTATGAAATATAGGAAGTTGACTATTTCAAATTTAAGGTGCCCATTTTCAAGTATAGGTGGGTTGATAAGAAATATGTTCAAACAAACAAACTGGGTTTTACTTTGGTTGACCTTAAAAGGGTAAGTGATAATGAGGAACCTTTTATTATGGCTACTCATGCAAGACAAGTTTTTTATGTCACTGATACAGCATATAAAAAGTTGTCTATGGTTCTATTGGGAAAAAGTCTCCTTACTCACAGTGAGAATGATGAATCAAGTTTTGATATTGATGAAATTCCACCTTTTATGCTAGCGTAGCCTGTGTTAGATGTTGAAGATGAAGAAGATAACATATATAATGTGAGAATTGATCTTGATGAATGTTTATAGGAGAATTAAAATACAATTATAATGGTAATTAATATTATAGTATTATAATATTATTTTCTTTCTTTACGCTTTTATTTTTACAATAGTTTAATTAAATTTATTTTATTATACTAACCTTATTATCTCATTTGTTTCAGGAGTAATATGGAGAATGCATCTAGCACCTGTACTGACAAAGACAAGCCCAAGAAAAGTAGAAGAGGAACCACATGATTTACTAAGTTAGCCCAAATTAATAGGAAGATTCACCTTGATTTTGATGAGACAGGCAAGCCAATTGGTAGGAAAAAAAGAAATCTTTTTGAAAGTTATGTCAGATTTGTAGCACGTCAAAGGATTAGCATCCTGGAGGATGAATGGGATAATGTAAAAGAAAATGAAAGAGATGAAGTTTGGGACACTATATAGGTTTTTTTTTATTTCTTAGTAAATTCATATATACTTTTTAAATTTATTATATTCATATCATATCTTTTTTCCTGTTGCATTGAATTTTCATTTGTCACTAAACTCATTGTTGGAATTTGTTATTTACAGACTACTTATGACATACCCGACACTTTCAAACACAAGTGGCTTTCATATGCTACGAGCCGATGGAGGGATTTCAAATCCCAACTTACTAGAGATTGCATGGTTCTAAGGTTGACAATGAAAATGAAGATAGTAATGACAATAATACCAACAAACAACAACCATAGAATAAGTATCCTTTCATTGATTATGAGACATGGATAAAATTTTTAGTAAGTGAAAGAAAAATAGATATTCAATTGTTATTATTAAATTTTTATTTTTAATAAATACTTCTTATTGTGTTTTTTAATAGGAAAAAGGTAAAAAGGGTCAAGAGTGTCACAAGAAAAATAGATACAATCATACCATGTCTCGAGGAGGATACAAACATGTTTATGATATAATACTTCAAGAAAAGTGGGAAGCTAAAAAAACAAGCAATAAAGGTTGATGATATTAGAGATATTTCCCCTCCATCTCCTATTAGTCGTGCTAAAGCATAGAAGAGAGGGAGAATGAATAAAAAGGAATAGTTTATTGCGACTGAAGCTAGAGAAGTGGCTGCGAAGATTGTAAGTATATTTTAATAGTTACATCTAGATTATAAGATTTAAATATGCTAATTGCATTGGTTGCTTGCATGTTCTAGGATTCTCTTACAGAAGTAGCCTCTCAGGGGACCTTTACATCAACTAACAAGAAGGATATATTGACCACGGCCTTGGGGAGTGAAGAGCATCCCTACCGTGTTAGAGGAGTTCCAAAAGGTATGGGTATAAGACAATATTTTGGACCACCACCCTCTAACAGTGTACTGATACACTAAGTGGAAAAAATAATAGTGGAATGCAAATCAAGCTTGATGATAAAAATGTAATTAATGATCAGTTCCATACATATGCAATCTCAACAAGCACAAAAATGTGGTGGTGTTCCATAGCCAGAGTATGATCCTAACCTTTTAAATTAAGGATTGCCATGCATAATTTATTTGGAAGATCCTATAAATGTATAGTTGCATATGGAAAAGTGTATAACTATTCAACTATAGTCTACCACCATCAATTACAAGATAATCAAGTAAAGATCATTGTTGTAGTGTTTGTGAATGCTAATGCTCCTGTGCTATTTCCTACTGAGGAGGTGTAAATAATAGGACAAGCTCAACAGACTTTTATTATTTGGTTGAGAAGGCTTGTTCAACAAGTTACTGAAGAGGCATGAAAATTTTATAATTGTAAATATTTCTTAATTAATGTGGTAGATGTTTCTAATTTTGATTATATATTAATTAGGAACTTCAACAATTAAAAGAATCACTGGGTTCCAATCTCCAACCAGTTCGAGATGACTTGAAATAGTTAGCTTCCATGATTGTTGACATGAATGAATTTACTGATGAAATACAAGTAAATGAGAAAATTGTTGGGAAGAATATTACTTTTCAAGTCGCTAGAAATGATATTAATGCTCTTGTTATTATGGAGTGGTTGGACATATCAATAATATAAGTTTTTATTATGTAAGTGTTTATTTTTATTTATAATTTAATATTTAATATTTTTATTTATTGTTAATATTTTTATTATTATCAACGGTTCCTTCACAAATTGTGCATCCAACTTGATGTCAATCGTTATTATGGATTCTTATCTCCACTCTTAACATCAGATGGGAAACTAAATCAAAAAGTATCTTATATTAGAAGTGCAATGAATAAGTTAAAGAAGAGGTGTTTTTTTGCACCAATTGTTGGAAAGTGTCAAACATCCTATTCATCTCTCTATCTATAAAATATTTACATAATTATGTGATATTAATATAAACTAATATTTTGTAGTAATCATTGGATGCTTTCCATCATTTGTCCCCGTGAAAATACAATATATTGGTTATGTTCATTACAATGAGAAGTAAGCGATGAAATGAAGTCATTGTTTGAATCGTAAGTATCTTAAATAATTATTTTATGATATTATTAGCATCTTTTTAACATATTCTAAGCATGTATATTTGAAAAATAGATCTTTACATCATTATTAGAGGTTGGGGGATATAGTTGACAAGAAAAGAAAAATCAAGTGGGTGCCTATACAAGTAAGCATTTTAAATTCTTTCCCAAATTAGAATAATGATTATAATATTGATTTGATGAATTGAATTGGTTTTAATTTTTTTAACAGTGTGCTTGACAACCAGGAAATGTAGAGTGTGGTTATTACGTGATGATTTTCATATATGAAATCATCACTCAAGGCATTACCCACTTATTTGAAATGGTAATAATTTGTTAAAAATAATTTACATTTTACACTTTACTCTATACTTGAATTAATATGCATGCACATATTTTTATTCATGTGTAGCATTTTAATAGTTTAGAGCCATTTTCCAAACAAGAGCTGAGACATATACGGAATATGTGATCTACTTACTTTTTAGAATAATAAGTTAGAGTAGATAATTAGATAGATGTTTGTATTGGATATGTAAAAATTTCAATAGATATGTTTGTAATTGTTTCTAGGGCTGCTGTTTATATATAAATGCAGGTTTTTGTAAGTAAGGGATTGAAAGAATGCCAAATACATACTCTTCTAAAAAAAATTACACATATCGTGATAGTTGTGCATTGAACTGTGGTAAAATATAACATTTTGCGATAGTTATTACCAGAACTGTCGCGAAAAGTAACAAAATATAACATTTTGCGATAGTTATTACCAGAACTGTCGCGAAAAGTAACACTTTTTGTGATAGTTCTTACTCAAACTATCACAAAAAGTTTTCGCGGCAGTTCTAGTGATAACTGTCATGAAAAATTCCCACAATAGTCTATTTCCAAACTATTTTTCATGACAGATGTTATTATAGCTATCGTGAAAAGTTACAAGTCCAATGACAGTTGTATTAATAATTGTCGTGGTAAGTTAATGCTTTTCTCCACAATCCTTATGAGACTGTTGTGAAAGATGTCAACTTACAACTGCACCTATTTTTACTACATTGCTTCTTATGTCACGAAAGGTAGTTTTCAACTATCACGAAATATGCTTTTTGCACTAGTGTCTCATTGGCCTTGAGCTCACATTTAGTGGTAGAATTACTTAGCCAAATGTGTTCTATCGCACTTCTAGACTATGGTTTCCCTCAATACATGGAATAGAGTATCATTGACTTTAACATCATATCACACAGACACTAAGGAGTCCAAATCTCCAACATCACTTTAAATAGGCACTAAGAAGATAATCTCCAACACCGCACGTCGAAAAGCACTAAGGAGATACAATTCTCTAACACTACACCTCGTCAAGTACTAAGGAGAATATGCTATATGGTCTTACCACTACCCTCCATACAGGTGAACTTCCACCCCTACGATAATGCTTTTCGAACCAATCATAGGTTCTAAATTACTATTGTGCACATTTTCCAATGCATAGCATGTATATACATATATATACACAAAAACATATGAAATCACATGTTTTAACTCTTCTATTAGATCAAAAGCCAAATTTATGCAACATTTACAACATGCCATAAATCATGTTTAGTTTAAAGCTATCTCATGCACTAAATAGCATACTTACACATAGTTATAATAAATAGTCAAATAGGAAAAGTTATTTAATTACCTCAACCCTGTTGTCACTAGAAAGGTTACCTGTGAATTTCAACTACCACTATAGCTTATTACAAGCTTCCTTTCTCAACTCACACGTGCAATATGCTAATCTACACACAATTTAGTCAATTGGTTTAATTAACCAAAAACACTTAACTACTACTTATAGCTACATTAGCCATCTATTCCTTTTCATTCATTCATTTTAAGTTAGCTATCACTTGATTACTACTTTATATCACATCAAATGATCTCATTTAGTTAAACATAATTTTCAGCCTTAATTTCCATTGATTTAGGGCCAAATTGAGCCTACGGGTTCAAAGCTCTATTGTTCAGCTCTAAACCTATCACAAAGCTCTAATTTAACTCTTGAGAACCTTTTTTATTACTATGGGTAAGATCAAACCCTTTAATTTCACTAATTTAATTTCTCTATAACTTATATTTAGAGAACTTTGGCTAGAATAGAAAGTAAGGGTTATGCAAAGCTTACTTGATAAGTTATTGATCAGAAGTGCCTTCCAATGCTCTGAAACTTCTTACCCTATCACCCCTTACCCTATCACCCCTTAGCTCCTTCTCTTTTCCCTTTTTTGTGTTTCTAATTTCTCTCTGAAATTCACCCTAATCTCACTACTTAAAGGGTCATTTTTTGGCCAATGTGGCGTGGTGCAAAAAGAAGCAAATTACTAATACTATCATACATCCTTTGGTGCTGGTCATGATGAGATAGGGACTATTCAGATTAAAATTAAGATAGCCCCTCCATTAAAAAAAATATAAGGTATTTTTAATCAAATCTCACCCTCAATAAAGTAGTTACTTATTTTCAAACTAACCCTATCTTTTCATATTTACCCCTATTTAATAGAATATTTCACCTTAAAATAAGATAAAGTAATTTATTCAATAGGGGCACTTTTGAAAAAAAAAAAAAGGTAATGATTACACCTTAAAAGATTAAAAATACCTTATACTTTTAATATCCTCCCTAGAAAAAAAAGCTTTACATTTTTGAACAGAGGAGTAGTTTATATTTAAAACTTTTGTTATTGCATTTTTATTTTATAATTCATAAAATAATTTTTTAATAAAATAAAATAAAATTCATAAATTTTAAATAAAGAGTTTATAATAAATTAGATAGTATAGATTTAATTTAGATAATCAAATTTAATATTAAAATTTGTAATTTTTATAAACTGACTATTCAGATGTAATAATGAAAAGTCTAGATTTAATATTCAATTTTTTATAAAATTTATAAATTTTTATTTTAATAAGTTAATATTAAAAATAAAGATAATATCTTAATTGATACTTTTTTAAAAATATATTTTATAAAAAATTGTAAGTTAAAATTTTAAATTTGGACTATCCAGTATAAACATGGATAGTGAATTTATTAAATAGAAAAAATTTAATGTTGAATTTGGATAATTTAAATTAAATCTAAAATATTCAGTTGATAATAAAAAATTATTAAATTTTTTATAATTTTTATTTAGTATGTATAAAATAAAAATAAAAATTTTAAATTTTAAATACAGACTATCCAGATAATTTTTTATATTATGTTCTATTGCCTGTCTTCAAAAGTATGTGAATTTATCTTGATCAAAGATTAATTTATGGCTGTGATGGTGTATGGGAAGATTCTGTTACTCCACAATTGAATTGACATGCCAACGTGTTTGGCAAGTGACACAGAAAAGTTCAGAACTCTTGTCCTCCTAATTTTCCCTCTTCGCGTGGCATACCCTGTACACATGCGTGCATATATTTGTTTTAAAGATTAATGCTGATTTTTGCATTTAAATTATTTTTCATCTAATCAATTATGTCACTTAACAGCCTAACAAAATTATGACACTTTATCACTGGAAATTAATGGCCACTAATTATAATATGAGCTAATTTCTAATTCCATCCTTGATTTCCAAGTAAAAATTGGTGAAATAACATTTAAGTCCCAAAAATTAAATTATTCAGTTATGCTTCGCGAGAAATCTATTGAAAAGTAAATTGTAAATACAGATTCAGGACCTTTTTTCTAGCTTATTTCATGAAGAAATCACTTATTTTTTTGAAAAAAAGAATATTTTGTGAGTTTTTATTATGTTTGTTTAAATTTTTGAAAATTATCAGAATAAAAAAAACAGAATTTTTGATTATTTTAGAATGTTGCTTCGAGTGGATTCTAAAAATAATCTAATGTAGTAGGTTAAACAGAGTATTCTAAAGAGGCGGGACGAGTGTATCACAAAATTATAAAACAATATAATAATAAACTATTTTTAAAAAAAAAAATTAAGAAAATATCATAATTATTTAAAAATAACTAACTAATAATTATTTTTTATTATTGTAACCAGATATAAAATAATTTATCTTTTTAATATAAAAGATCTACAAAATAGATTTCTTTTTATAAAATCTCTAAACTACTAGAAATTACTTATTTTAATCTAAACAAACTTGCTCTTAGACAATTATAGGTTGAGTGTTACATTAAATTTAATTCATTTTTACAATGAAGACTTATTAATTTTACTTTTTAAATCTATATCTACATATCAGTTTTCTTAAAATTCGATAATATAATTTTCATTAATTTATTTTGTTAACCTAATTGTCATTCTTTCCATGAAATTTTGAAGCCATAATCTACTTTTATACTATCAATAGAAGTTGAATTGAAAAAAATGGATCAGTCCTTCAAACATGATGAACTAAAATTTAAATTTTATGAGAAAAAGTATTTAGTGCTTTGTGCTTATAACAGAATAGTTTTCAGCAAAAAAAGTTGATTAATGATAAAAAAAATATAGTTTTATTATATTTGAATATAATGGGTTTGGAGAGGATTGAAGGAGAAGATCCCATCCCCACGCAACGAAATATAAGATAAGGATATCACATGGCTGCAGCATGCCTGTATATATTTAGCAATCAACTTTTTCAAGTAAAAAACAAAAAGCCATTAAAAAAAAAGCCTCTCTCTTTTCTTTGTAATTAATATATATTTTGGTTTTTCTAGAGAATACCAAAAGTAGAAAAACGAAGACCTCTTTGGCCAAAAAAAAAAACAAGAAAGAAAAGTGAAGCGTCTTCATTTAAAAGTTTGGGTGAGAATGTTCTGACAAGAAAGGGCAAGGTTTTTTGGCCAAGTAAAACAACTATTGGACAAATACCTAGAGTTGATTGCCAAAATCTAATAAAAATAAAAAAATAACATTTATTTATTATACGAATTGTTTATTTTTTTGTTTCAGTTTTTTAAAATAAATTTAAATTTTTTTTTTACATTAAAATTATTTTTTGTTTTTATTTTTAGAATAAAAGTAATACTATAAACAAAAAGATTACCGAATAGACACATGAAAGAGGTGATTTTTCACCCATCTGCTCCTCTCTCAGCCAAAAGTAGGATGCATTAAAGATAGACATTTGTGTGGCGTGTAATCGTTGCATCTTCCAGGAAGTTGCTGGGGCAATGATGCGGACACTATGAGAGAGACGTCATTTCTAGAGGTAAGAATTAAGGAGGACTCAGCTCTTATGAACTCAATCTTTAAGAGCTCTAGTCTTCAAATTTAATTATTTAAAATTTAATTAAATTTTAAGGCTCACCTCTTATTTTAATAAGGCTTAAGGCCCTTAAACTCTTTTTTGTCAAAAAAATATAACATTTTATTTAAATAAAATATTTTAAAATTTAGCATAAAATAAATTAAAATCTCAGATAAAATTTAACATAAAATAGTCAAAAATTTAAAATGTTAAATTTAAGATTAAGATTAAAATCTTCATCAATATAAATGTCAATCCTTCTCATCATTATCTAAATATAAAAGATTAGATCCCTCAAATGTAGGTCTAGTTGTTGAAAATGAAAGTAGAGATTAATGTTAATTATCTCTGCAATTTTTTTCTTCATCACTTATAATAAATATTAATCAAATGTATCATTATTAATCAAATATATGTATGTGTGCGTGTGTATAAGATAATTCAGCTTATCAGGGTTTGAAGGGCTGCTCAGGCCCAAACTTTTTTCATAAGACTTATTAGGCCAGCTCTCAAACCTAATTACTTTTAAAAAATTTAATTTTTTAAAATTAAAATTTTATTTAAATAAAACTTTTTAACCTACTTTTAAGTTTGAACTTCTATTTAAATAAAGTTTTCAAACTCAATTTTAAAATTTAATTCTTATTTTCAACTCTACTCATTTTTCATTATGAGAAACATGGTTTCGTAGAGCGATGTTACAAAAGGTAAGGTGGAGCAGACAGTGAAAAAGCATACTCTCACCCTTTCATTATTCTGAACAAGCTACAAAAGTCTCTGGCCCCGCAAATATAAACATAGTGCAAGAGATGAGCATCGAGGAAGGGAAACGTGTCAACATTTACTCATTAATTGCAACGCACGGTTGTCATAAAAAGCCTACCATCAAGACCATTTATTTCATGTGGGGCTGTGTAAAAAAGTTTTTTTT